>NW_027334241.1:0-587 GCF_000331145.2 Cicer arietinum
ATGACACAAATGAACATATTGGATGCACAAGATTGGTTAAAAACCCTAATTGGACAAGAATAAGCCTAGGGAGGAGGAAAATGACCTAAATGTTCATCCTATGACACAAATGAACTTATTGGATGCACAAGACTGGTTAAAACCATAATTGGACAAGAATAAGTCTAGGGAGGACGAAAATGACCTAAATCTTCATCCAATGACACAAACACACATATAGGATGCAGAAGATTGGTTAAAAACCCTAATTGGACAAGAATAAACCTAGGGAGGACAAAAATGACCTAAATGTTAATCCAATGACACAAATAAACATATTGGATGCACAAGATTGGTTAAAAACCCTAATTGGAAAAGAATAAGCCTAGGGAGGACGAAAATGACAAAAATGCTAATCCAATGACACAAACACACCTGTTGGATGCACAAGATTGGTTAAATACCCTAATTCGACTAGAATAAATCTAGGGAGGAGGAAAATGACCTAAATGTTAATCCAATGACATAAATGATCATATTGGACAAAAATGACAAAAATGTTAATCCAATGAAACAAATGAACTTATTGGATGCACAAGATTGGTTAA
>NW_027334242.1:0-2664 GCF_000331145.2 Cicer arietinum
ATTTCAAACACTAGCCATCATCTGGTCCGAATAATAGATTTCGGTGCATTTTAATCGAGGGGTAAGAAAATCGCCCAAAAATTCCAGATGAAATTGAGGACATGGAGCCCCTGATCGGATTCTTCTTCTAAATTTATAACTGTGTTTCGGCTTCCGCGTCAGATTTCAAAAACTAGGCATTGTATTGTTCAAAAATACGAGTTTCAGTCCATTTTAGTCGGGTGGTACGAAAGTCGCCCGAAAAGTCCAGATGAAATCTAGGACTGGGAGACCCTTATAGCAATTTTCACGAAAATTTATAAATCTGTTTCGAGTTCTGAGCTAGATTTCAAACAATAGCCAAAGTCTAGTCTGAAAATACGAATTTCGGTCCATTTTGGTCAACTGGCACGAAAATCGCCCGAAAAGACCAAATGAAATCGAAGACCAGGAAACCCTTATAACACTCTTCTCCAAAATTTATAACTGAGTTTCGGGTTCCGCCTCAGATTTCAAACACTAGCAATTGTCTTGTTCGAAAATACGGAATTCGATCTATATTTGTCAGGTGGTACGATAATCTCTCGAAAAGCCTAGATTAAATCAATGACCAGGAGACCCTTATAGCGTTCTTCTCCTAAATTTATAACTGAGTCTCGGGTTACGCGTTAGATTTCAAATACTAGCAATCATCTTGTTCGAAAATACGGATTCCCGTCCATTTTTTGTCGGGTGGTACGAAAATCACCCAGAAAGTCCAGATGAAACCTAGGACTTGGAGACCCTGATAGCATTCTTCTCCAAAATTTATTACTGGTTGTTAGGTTCTGCGCCAGATTTCAAACACTTGCCATCGTTTTGTCCAAAAATATAGATTTCGATCATTTTTTGTCGAGGGGTAAGAAAATCACCTACAAAGTCCAGATGAAATCGAGGACCGAGAGACCCTTATAGAATTCTTCTCCTAAATTTAAAATTGGACCGAGAGACCCTTATAAAATTCTTCTCCTAAATTTAAAACTGTCTTCCAATTTCCGTATCAGATTTCAAAAACTAGCCATTGTTTTGTTCAAAAATACGAATTTTGGTTCATTTTAGTTGGGTGGTACGATAATCACCCGAAAATACCAGATGAAATCGAGGATCGGGAGACCCTTATAGAATTCTTCTCCTAAATTTAAAATTGTCTTCCAATTTCCGTATCAGATTTCAAAAACTAGCCATTGTTTTGTTCAAAAATACGAATTTTGGTTCATTTTAGTTGGGTGGTACGATAATCACCCGAAAATACCAGATGAAATCGAGGATCGGGAGACCCTTATAGAATTCTTCTCCTAAATGTATAACAATGTTTAAGATTTCGGGTCAGATTTCAAACACTAGCCATCGTCTGGTACGAAAATATTGATTTTGGTCCATTTATTTCGAAGGGTACGAAAATCGCCCGAAAAGTCCAAATGAATTCGACGACCGAGAGAACCTTATAGCGTTCTTCTTCTAAATTTAATATAGTATTTCAGATTCCATGTCAAATTTGAAACACTAGCCATCGTGTGGTCCGAAAATACGAATTTCAATCCATTTTAGTTTAGTGGTATGAAAATCGCCTGAAAAGTTCAGATGAAGTCGAGGACCGGGAGACCCTTATAGAATTCTTCTCCTAAATATATAAATGTGTTTCAGATTCCATATAATACCACTAGTTTTGATACAAAAGTCATGATAATATTTTCACAACGACAAATTTCAAAAACTAGCCATCGTCTTGTTTGAAAATACAGATTTCTTTCCATTTTGTCGAGTGGTACGAAAATCGCCTAAAAAGTCCAGATGAAATGGAGGACCGGGAAACCCTTAGAGCATTCTTGTCCTAAATTTATAACATAATTTCAGGTTCCGTGTCAAATTTCAAACACTAGCCCTCTTCTATTCCAAAAATAAAATCGATCCAAAAGTCCAAATGAAATCGAGGACCGGGAAACCCGTATTGCATTCTTCTGCTTAATATATAACCGTGTCTCCAGTTCCGCATCAGATTTCAAACACTAGCCATCGTTTGGTCCGAAAATACATATTTTGGTTAATTTTTGTCGAGGGGTACGAAACTCACTCAAAAAGTCCAGATGAAATCGAGGACCGAGAGAACCTTATAGCATTCTTCTCCTAAATTTATAATTGTGTTTCAAGTTCCGTGTCAGATTTCAAGCACTATCTACGGTCTTGTTCGAAAATACGGATTTCGATCCATTTTTGTCGTGTGGTACAGAAAATGCCCAAAAATTCTAGATGAAATCGAGGACTGGGAGACCCTTATAAAATTCTTCTCCTAAATATATAACAGTGTTTTCGGATTCCGCGTCAAATTTCAAACACTAGCCATCATCTTGTTCGAAAATACGTATATCGGTCCATTTTAGCCGGGTGGCACGAAAATTGCCCAAAATGGCCAGATGAACTCGAGGACCAGAAGAATCTTATAGCATTTTTCACCTAAATTTATAACTGTGTTTTGGGTTCCTGATCAAATTCAAACACCAACCCTCGTCTAGTCCGAAAATATAGATTTCGGTCTATTTTTGTCGGGTAGTACAAAAATTGCCCGAAAAGTCCAGATGAAATCGTGGACCGAGAGACCCTTACAACATTCTTCTCTTAAATATATAAAAGTGTTTCGCGTTATGCGTC
>NW_027334243.1:0-3963 GCF_000331145.2 Cicer arietinum
CCCTAATTGGACAAGAATAAGCCAAGGAAGGACGAAAATGACCTAAATGCTCATCCAATGACAAAAATACAACTATTGGATGCACAAGATTTGTTAAAAATTCTACTTGGACAAGAATAAGCCTGGGGAGGACGAAAATGACCTAAATGTTCATCCAGTGAAACAAATGAATTTATTGGATGCACAAGATTGGTTAAAAACTCTAATTGGACAAGAATAAGCCAAGGAAGGATGAAAATGACCTAAATGTTCGTCCAATGACACAAACACACCTATTGGATGCACAAGACCTGTTAAAAACCCTAATTGGACAAGAATAAGCCTAGGGGGGACGAAAATGACCTAAATGTTCATTCAATGACACAATAACACCTATTCGATGCACAAGATTTGTTAAAAACCCTAATTGGACAAGAATAAGCCTAGGGAGGACCAAAATGACCTAAATGTTCATCCAATGAAACAAACACACCTATTGGATGTACAAGATTTGTAAAAAACCCTAATTGGACAAGAATAAGCCAAGGAAGGACGAAAATGACCTAAATGTTCATCCAATGACACAAACACACCTATTAGATGCACAAGATTGGTTAAAAACCCTAGTTGGACAAGAATAAGACTAGGGAGGATTAAAATGACCTAAGTGTTTATCCAATGACACAAATGAACGTATTGGATGCACAAGATTGGTTAAAAATCATAACTGGACAAGAATAAGCCAAGGGAGGACGAAAATGACCTAAATTTTCATCCAATGACATAAACACACCTATTGGATGCACAAGATTGGTTAAAGACCCTAATTGGACAAGAATAAGCCAAGGGAGGACGAAAATGACCTAAATGTTCATCCAATGACACAAATGAATTTATTGGATGCACAAGATTGGTTAAAGACCCTAATTGGACAAGAATAAGCCAAGGGAGGACGAAAATGACCTAAATGTTCATCCAATGACACAAATGAATTTATTGGATGCACAAGATTGGTTAAAGACCCTAATTGGACAAGAATAAGCCAAGGGAGGACGAAAATGACCTAAATGTTCATCCAATGACACAAATGAATTTATTGGATGCACAAGATTGGTTAAAAACCCTAATTGGACAAGAATAAGCCAAGGGAGGACGAAAATGACCTAAATGTTCATCCAATGACACAAATGAATTTATTGGATGCACAAGATTGGTTAAAAACCCTAATTGGACAAGAATAAGCCAAGGAAGGACGAAAATGACATAAATGTTCATCGAATGAAACAAACACACCTATTGGATGCACAAGATTTGTAAAAAAACCCTAATTAGACAAGAATAATCCAAGGAAGGACGAAAATGACCTAAATGTTCATCCAATGACACAAACACACCTATTAGATGCACAAGATTGGTTAAACACCCTAGTTGGACCAGAATAAGTCAAGGGAGGATTAAAATGACCTAAGTGTTCATCCAATGACACAAATGAACGTATTGGATGCACAAGATTGGTTAAAAACCATAATTGGACCAGAATAAGCCAAGGAAGGACGAAAATGACATAAATGTTCATCGAATGAAACAAACACACCTATTGGATGCACAAGATTTGTAAAAAAACCCTAATTAGACAAGAATAATCCAAGGAAGGACGAAAATGACCTAAATGTTCATCCAATGACAAAAATACAACTATTGGATGCACATGATTTGTTAAAAATCCTACTTGGACAAGAATAAGCCTGGGGAGGACGAAAATGACCTAAATGTTGATCCAGTGAAACAAATGAATTTATTGGATGCACAAGATTGGTTAAAAAGTCTAATTGGACAAGAATAAGCCAAGGAAGGACGAAAATGACCTAAATGTTCGTCCAATGACACAAACACACCTATTGGATGCACAAGATTTGTTAAAAACCCTAATTGGACAAGAATAAGCCTAGGGGGGACGAAAATGACCTAAATGTTCATTCAATGACACAATAACACCTATTCGATGCACAAGATTTGTTAAAAACCCTAATTGGACAAGAATAAGCCTAGGGAGGACGAAAATGACCTAAATGTTCATCCAATGACACAAATGAACGTATTGGATGCACAAGATTGGTTAAAAACTCTAATTGGACAAGAATAAGCCAAGGGAGGACGAAAATGACCTAAATGTTCATCCAATGACACAAATGAACGTATTGGATGCACAAGATTGGTTAAAAACTCTAATTGGACAAGAATAAGCCAAGGGAGGACGAAAATGACCTAAATGTTCATCCAATGACACAAATGAACGTATTGGATGCACAAGATTGGTTAAAAACTCTAATTGGACAAGAATAAGCCAAGGGAGGACGAAAATGACCTAAATGTTCATCCAATGACACAAATGAACGTATTGGATGCACAAGATTGGTTAAAAACTCTAATTGGACAAGAATAAGCCAAGGGAGGACGAAAATGACCTAAATGTTCATCCAATGACACAAATGAACGTATTGGATGCACAAGATTGGTTAAAAACTCTAATTGGACAAGAATAAGCCAAGGGAGGACGAAAATGACCTAAATGTTCATCCAATGACACAAATGAACGTATTGGATGCACAAGATTGGTTAAAAACTCTAATTGGACAAGAATAAGCCAAGGGAGGACGAAAATGACCTAAATGTTCATCCAATGACACAAATGAACGTATTGGATGCACAAGATTGGTTAAAAACTCTAATTGGACAAGAATAAGCCAAGGGAGGACGAAAATGACCTAAATGTTCATCCAATGACACAAATGAACGTATTGGATGCACAAGATTGGTTAAAAACTCTAATTGGACAAGAATAAGCCAAGGGAGGACGAAAATGACCTAAATGTTCATCCAATGACACAAATGAACGTATTGGATGCACAAGATTGGTTAAAAACTCTAATTGGACAAGAATAAGCCAAGGGAGGACGAAAATGACCTAAATGTTCATCCAATGACACAAATGAACGTATTGGATGCACAAGATTGGTTAAAAACTCTAATTGGACAAGAATAAGCCAAGGGAGGACGAAAATGACCTAAATGTTCATCCAATGACACAAATGAACGTATTGGATGCACAAGATTGGTTAAAAACTCTAATTGGACAAGAATAAGCCAAGGGAGGACGAAAATGACCTAAATGTTCATCCAATGACACAAATGAACGTATTGGATGCACAAGATTGGTTAAAAACTCTAATTGGACAAGAATAAGCCAAGGGAGGACGAAAATGACCTAAATGTTCATCCAATGACACAAATGAACGTATTGGATGCACAAGATTGGTTAAAAACTCTAATTGGACAAGAATAAGCCAAGGGAGGACGAAAATGACCTAAATGTTCATCCAATGACACAAATGAACGTATTGGATGCACAAGATTGGTTAAAAACTCTAATTGGACAAGAATAAGCCAAGGGAGGACGAAAATGACCTAAATGTTCATCCAATGACACAAATGAACGTATTGGATGCACAAGATTGGTTAAAAACTCTAATTGGACAAGAATAAGCCAAGGGAGGACGAAAATGACCTAAATGTTCATCCAATGACACAAATGAACGTATTGGATGCACAAGATTGGTTAAAAACCGTAGTTTGACAAGAATAAGTCTAGGGAGGATTAAAATGACCTAAGTGTTCATCCAATGACACAAATGAACGTAATGGATGCACGAGATTGGTTAAAAACCATAATTGGACCAGAATAAGCCAAGGGAGGACGAAAATGACCTAAATTTTAATCCAATGATATAAACACACCTATTGGATGCACAAGATTGGTTAAAAACCCTAATTGGACAAGAATAAGCCAAGGAAGGACGAAAATGACCTAAATGTTCATCCAATGACACAAACACACCTATTAGATGCACAAGATTGGTTAAAAACCATAATTGGACAAGAATAAGCCAAGGGAGCACGAAAATGACCTAAATTTTAATCCAATGA
>NW_027334243.1:4185-4491 GCF_000331145.2 Cicer arietinum
AAATGTTCGTCCAATGACACAAACACACCTATTGGATGCACAAGACTTGTTAAAAACCCTAATTGGACAAGAATAAGCCTAGGGGGGACGAAAATGACCTAAATGTTCATCCAATGACACAAACACACCTATTCGATGCACAAGATTTGTTAAAAACCCTAATTGAACAAGAATAAGCCTAGGGAGGACGAAAATGACCTAAATGTTCATCTAATGAAACAAACACACCTATTGGATGCAAAGGATTTGTAAAAAACCCTAATTGGACAAGAATAAGCCAAGGAAGGACGAAAATGACCTAAATGT
>NW_027334244.1:0-474 GCF_000331145.2 Cicer arietinum
ATTATGGGTGGGCATTTTACAGCGCTTTTGTGAGAAAGCGCTGTAATATGCACACCCATATATTCATATATGGGTGGGCATATTACAGCGCTTCTGTGAGAAAGCGCTGTAATATGCACACCCATATATGAATATATGAAATTATGGGTGGGCATATTACAGCGCTTTCGTGAGAAAGCGCTGTAATATGCCAACCCATATATGAGTTTATGGGTGTGCATTTTACAGTGCTTTTTTGAGAAAGCGCTGTAATATGCACACCCATAATTTCATATATTCATATATGGGTGGGCATATTACAACGCTTCTGTGAGAAAGCGCTGTAATATGCACACCCATATATGAATATATGAAATTATGGGTGGGCATATTACAGCGCTTTCGTGAGAAAGCGTTGTAAAATGTGCATAACAAGCGCGCGTTGTATTTACATGTTTTATAGCGCTTTTGTAAAATCACTGTTGTATCATTTAC
>NW_027334244.1:1154-1603 GCF_000331145.2 Cicer arietinum
TTTCGCGTAGTGAATTACGTATTTATTTGACAACTCTATTTTGTTATGTCTTGTTATTATCTTTGTTTTATAGTTTTTTTCATAATGAAGATGATAATAACATATAATAAAATAGAGTTGTCAAATAAATATATATTTATTTGTTTATTTGACAACTCAATTTTGTTCTATGTTATTATTATCATTGTTTTATAGTTCTACGCCATAACTAATATAAAACTAACATATAATATAATAGAGTTGTCAAACAAACAAGTTATAACGAAGTTAATAATAACATATAACAAAATAGAGTTGTCAAATAAAGTAATAATTATATTTTTATTTGCAACTCAATTTTCTTATATGTTTTTATTATTTTTGTGTTATAATTGTACTAAATAACGAAAATAATAACAACATATAACAAAATCAAGTTGTAAATTAAATACAAAACGAAGATAATAATA
>NW_027334244.1:1675-5867 GCF_000331145.2 Cicer arietinum
TGACAACACTATTTTATTTAATGTTATTATTATCTTCGTTTTATATTTTTATTTCATAATAAATTAGATAATAATAACATATAATAAAATAGAGTTGTCAAATAAAATAATAATTACTTATTTATTTTACAACTCAATTTTTTTATATGTTATTACTATCTTCGTTATAAATTAAAACTATAAAATGAAGATAATAATAATATATAATAAAATAGAGTTGTAGAATAAATATGTAACTATTAATTTATTTGATAATTCTATTTTAACATATAATAATAACATATAACAAATATAGTAATAAGATATAATAAAAAAGAGTTGTCAAATAAATATGTATTTATTACTTTATTTCACAACTCTATTTAATTATATTTTAGTATTGTCTCGATTTCATATGGATTTTTCGGGCGATTTTCGTGCCCCTCAACAAAAATGGACCGAAATCAATATTTTCAGACCAGAGGATGGCTAGTGTCTGAAATCTGGCGCGGAATCTGAAACACGGTTATAAATTTTGGAGAAGAATGCTATAAGGGCCTCCCAGCCCTCGATTTCATCTGGACTTTTTTGGCGATTTTCGTACCACCCAACAAAAATGGACCAAAGTCCATAGTTTCAGACCAAATGATGGTTAGTGTTTGAAATCTGACGAAGAACACGAAACAAAGTTATAAATTTAGGAGAAAAATGCTATAAGGGTATCCTGGTCCTCGATTTCATTAGGTCTTTTCAGGCAATTTTTGTACCACCCAACAAAAAAATACTAAAAATCATATTTTCGGAGCAGACGTTGGCTAGTGTTATAAATTTTGGTGAAGAATGCTATAATGCTCTCCCGGTCCTCGATTTCATCTGGACATTTCAAGCGATTTTCGTACCACCCAACTAAAATGGACCGAAATCCGTATTTTCGGACCAGACAATGGCTAGTGTTTAAAATCGGTCATAGAGCCCAAAAAACAGTTATAAATTTACATAAGAATTCTATAAGGGTCTCTAGGTCTTCGATTTCATATGAACTTTTCAGGCAATTTTCATACCACCCGACCAAACTGGACAGAAATCCGTATTTTCGGACAAGACAATGGCTAGTGTTTGAAATCTGATGCGGAACTCTAAACACAGTTATAAATTTTGGAGAAGAATGCTATAAGGGTCTCTGGGTCCTCGATTTGTTCTGGACTTTTCGGGCAATTTTCTTACCACCAGACTAAAATGGACCGAAATCCGTATTTTCGGACCACACGATGGCTAGTGTTTGAAATCGGACGCAGAACTCGAAACAAAATTAAATTTTTTGGAGAAGAATGCTATAATGGTCTCCAAGTCCTCGATTTCATTTGGACTTTTCGGTCGATTTTCGTACCACCCGACTAAAATGGACCGAAATTCGTATTTTCGAACAAAATAATGGTTAGTGTTTGAAATCTGGCAAGGAACCCGAAACACAGTTATAGATTTTGGAGAAAAAATGCGATAAGGGTCTCCCGGTCCTCGATTACATTTAGACTTTTTGGGCGATTTTTATACCACCTGACTAAAATGGACCTAAATTCGTATTTTCAAACAAGACTATGGCAAATGTTTGAAATCTGACACGAAACCTGAAACACAGTTATAAATTTAGAAGAAGAATATTGTAAGGGTTTCCCGGTCATCGATTTCATTTGGACTTTTAGGGCAATTTTCGTAGCACCCAACAAAAATGAACTCAAATACGTATTTTCGGACCAGACGACGGATATTGTTTAAAATTTGGCGCGAAGCCAGAAAAACAGTTATAAAGTTTGGAGATGAATGCTATAAGGGTCTCCTGGTCCTCGATTTCATCTAGACATTTCCGGCTATTTTCGTACCACCAGACTAAAATGGACCGAAATTCGTATCTTCAAACAAAACAATGGTTAGTGTTTGAAATCTATCGCGGAACCCGAAACACAATTATAAATTTTGAAGAATAATACAATAAGAGTCTCCTGGTCCTCGATTTCATCTGGATTTTTTGGACAATTTTCGTACACTCGACAACGATGGTCCAAAATCTATATTTTCGAACAAAACGATGGTTTGTGTTTGGAATCTGACACGGAACCCGAAACACAGTTATAAATTTAGGAGAAGAATGCTATAAGGGTTTCTCGAACACATAAAAAAAAAATGGACCCAAATTCTATTTTCGAACAAGAAATGGATAGTGTTTGAAATCTGATGCGGAACCCGAATCACATTTATCAATTTAGGTGAAGAATGCTATAAGAGTCTCCTGGTCCTCGATTTCATCTAGACTTTTCGGGGTATTTTTGTACAAGACGATGGCTAGTCTTTGAAATCTGGCGCGGAACCCGAAACCAAGTTATAAATTTTGGTGAAGAATGCTATAATGGTCTCGCGGTCCTCAATTTAATTTGGACATTTCGAACGATTTTCGTACCCCTCGAATAAAAATGGACCAACATCTGTATTTTTAGACCAGACGATGGCTAGTGTTAGAAATTTGGCGCGGAACTCGAAACATAGTTATAAGTTTTAGAGAAGAATGCTATAAGGGTCTCTCGGTCCTCAATTTCATCGGGACTTTTCGAGCGATTTTCAAAACGCCGGACTAAAATGGACCAAAATCCGTATTTTCAAACAAGACGATGGCTAGTGTTTGAAATCTGACGTGGAACCCAAAAGAAAATTATAAAATTAGAAGAAGAATGATATAAGGGACTCTCGGTCTTGGATTTCATCTGGACATTTTGGGACGTTTTCGTACCACTCCAGAAAAACGGCCAAATCAGTATTTTCTGACCAGCAATGGCTAGTGTTTGAAATCTGGCGTAGAATACAAAACATAGTTATAAATTTTGGAGAAGCATGCTAAAAGAGTCTCCCGGTACTCTAGTTCATATGGACTTTTTGGGCAATTTTCGTACCACCCGACAAAAATGGACCAAAGTCCGTAGTTTCAAATAAAACGATGGTTAGTGTTTGAAATATAAAACGCAGAACTCGAAACCATGTTATAAGTTTAGAAGAAGAATGCTATAAGGGTCTTGTGGTCCTCGATTTCATCTAGACTTTTCATGCAGTTTTTGTATCACCAGACAAAAATCTACCAAAATCCGTATTTTCATACCACACGATAGCTAGTGTTTGAATTCTGATGCGGAACCTGAAACACAGTTATAAATTTTGGAGAAGAATGCTATAAGGGTCTCCTGGTCCTCCATTTCATATGGAATTTTCGGGTGATTTTCATACCACCCGACTAAAATAGACCGAAATCCGTATTTTTAAACAAGACGATGGCTAGTGTTTGAAATTTAAGGCAGAACCGGAAACAAAGTTATAAATTTAGAAAAAGAATTTATAAAGGTCATTTGGTCCCCGATTTCATCTGGCCTTTTCAGGCGATTTTCGTACCCATCGATGGTAATGGACCAAATTCTGTATTTTCGGACCAGACAATGACCAATGTTCGAGATCGGACCCGGAACCCTAAACACAGTTATATTTTAAGCAGAAAAATGCTATAATAAGAGTCTTCTGGTCCTCGATTTCATATGGATTTTTCGGGCGATTTTCGTACCCCTCGACAAAAATGGACCGAAATCAATATTTTCAGACCAGACGATGGCTAGTGTCAGAAATCTGGCGCGGAAACCGAAACACGGCTATAAATTTTGGAGAAGAATGCTATAAGGGCCTCCCGGCCCTCGATTTCATCTGGACTTTTCTAGCAATTTTCGTACCACCCTACAAAAATGGACCAACGTCCATAGTTTCAGACCAAACGATGGTTAGTGTTTGAAATCTGAGAAAGAACACGAAACAAAGTTATAAATTTAGGAGAAGAATGCTATAAGGGTCTCCTGGTCCTCGATTTCATCTAGACTTTTCGGGCAATTTTCGTACCACCCGACAAAAATGGACCGAAATCCGTATTTTCTTACAAGACGATGGCTAATATTTGAAATCTGATGCGAAACCCGAAACACAATTATAAATTTTGGAGATGAATGCTATAAGGGTATCCTGGTCCTCGATTTCATCAGGTCTTTTCGGGCAAGTTTTGTACCACCCAACAAAAATAGACCGAAAATCGTATTTTCGGACCAGACGATGGCTAGTGTTGGAAATCTGGCTCGGAACCCGAAACACAATTATAAATTTTGGTGAAGAATGCTATAATGGTCTCCCAGTCCTC
>NW_027334245.1:0-6106 GCF_000331145.2 Cicer arietinum
GTTCATCCAATGACACAAACACACCTATGGTATGCACAAGATTGGTTAAAAACCCTAGTTGGACAAGAATAAGTCTAGGAAGGACGAAAGTGATCTAAATGTTCATCCAATGACACAAACACACCAATTGGATGCACAAGATTGGTTAAAAACCCTAGTTGGACAAGAATAAGTCTAGGTAGAACTAAAATGACCTAAATGTTCATCCAATGACACAAATGAACTTATTGGATGCACAAGATTGGTTAAAAACCCTAGTTGGACAAGAATAAGTCTAGGTAGAACTAAAATGACCTAAATGTTCATCCAATGACACAAATGAACTTATTGGATGCACAAGATTGGTTAAAAACCCTAGTTGGACAAGAATAAGTCTAGGTAGAACTAAAATGACCTAAATGTTCATCCAATGATACAAACACACCTATTGTATGCAAAAAATTGGTTAAAAACCCAAATTGGACAAGAATAAGCCAAGGGAGGAGGGAAATGACCTAAATGTTCATCGAATGACACAAACACACCTATTGTATGCACAAGATTGGTTAAAAACCCTAATTGGACAAGAATAAGCCTAGGGAGGACGAAAATTACCTAAATGTTCATCCAATGACACAAACATACCAATTGGATGCACAAGATTGGTTAAAAACCCTACTTGGACAAGAATAAGTCTAGGTAGAACTAAAATGAGCTAAATGTTCATCCAATGACACAAACACACCTATTGGAAGCACAAGAATTGTTAAAAACCCTAATAGGGATAGAACAAACCTAGGGAGGACGAAAATGACCTAAATGGTCATCCAATGACACAAACTCACCTATTGGATGCACAAGATTGGTTAAAAACCCTACTTGGACAAGAATAAGTCTAGGTAGAACTAAAATGAGCTAAATGTTCATCCAATGACACAAACACACCTATTGGAAGCACAAGAATTGTTAAAAACCCTAATAGGAATAGAACAAACCTAGGGAGGACGAAAATGACCTAAATGGTCATCCAATGACACAAACTCACCTATTGGATGCACAAGATTGGTTAAAAACCCTAATTGGACTAGAATAAACCTAGGGAGGACGAAAATGACCTAAATGTTCATCCAATGACACAAATGAATTTATTGGATGCACAAGATTGGTTAAAAACCCTAATTGGAAAAGAATAAGCCTAGGGAGGACGAAAATCACCTAAATGTTCATCCAATGATACAAACACACCTATTGGATGCACCAGATTGGTTAAAAACCTTAGTTGGACAAGAATAAGTCTAGGTAGAACTAAAATGACCTAAATGTTCATCCAATGACACAAACACACCTATTGGATGCACAAGAATTGTTAAAAACCCTAATTGGACTAGCAAAAAACCTAGATAGAACTAAAATGAGCTAAACGTTCATCCAAAGACACAAACACACCTATTGGATGCACAAGAATTGTTAAAAACCCTAATTGGACTAGAACAAACCTAGGGAGGACGAAAATGACCTAAATGTTCATCCAATGACACAAATGAATTTATTGGATGCACAAGATTGGTTAAAAACCCTAATTGGACTAGAACAAACCTAGGGAGGACGAAAATGACCTAAATGTTCATCCAATGACACAAATGAATTTATTGGATGCACAAGATTGGTTAAAAACCCTAATTGGAAAAGAATAAGCCTAGGGAGGACGAAAATCACCTAAATGTTCATCCAATGATACAAACACACCTATTGGATGCACCAGATTGGTTAAAAACCTTAGTTGGACAAGAATAAGTCTAGGTAGAACTAAAATGACCTAAATGTTCATCCAATAGCACAAACACACCAATTGGATGCACAAGAATTGTTAAAAACCCTAATTGGACTAGAACAAACCTAGATAGAACTAAAATGACCTAAATGTTCATCCAAAGACACAAACACACCTATTGGATGCACAAGAATTGTTAAAAACCCTAATTGGACTAGAACAAACCTAGGGAGGACGAAAATGACCTAAATGTTCATCCAATGACAAAAACTCACCTATTGGATGCACAAGATTGGTTAAAAACCCTAATTTGACTTGAAAACTCACCTATTGGATGCACAAGATTGGTTAAAAACCCTAATTTGACTTGAATAAACCTAGGGAGGACGAAAATGACCTAAATGTTCATCCAATGACACAAACACACCTATTGGATGCACAAGATTGGTTAAAAACCATAGTTGGACAAGAATAAGTCTAGGAAGGACGAAAGTTATCTAAATGTTCATCCAATGACACAAACACACCAATTGGATGCACAAGATTGGTTAAAAACGCAAGTTGGAAAAGAATAAACCTAGGGAGGAAGAAAATGACCTGAATGTTCATCCAATGACACAAATGAACTTATTGGATGCACAAGAATTGATAAAAACCCTAATTGGACAAGAATAAGCCAAGGGAGGAGGAAAATTACCTAAATGTTCATCCAATGACACAAACACACCTATTGGATACACAAGATTGGTGAAAAACTCCAGTTGGATAAGAATAAGTCTAGGGAGGATGAAAATGACCTAAATGTTCATCCAATGACACAAACACACCTATTGTATGCAGTAGATTGGTTAAAAACACTAGTTGGATAAGAATAAGTCTAGGGAGGACGAAAATAACCTAAATGTTCATCCAATGACACAAACACATGTTGAATATTATGACCTCGAAATAATCGGAATGTATCAGTTCTTTAAGAAATTAAATCAATTTCATACACACAGCGGAATTAAATTGCGGCATACAAGATTAGCAATTACAAGTAGATGGATAAAAGATTAACCAAGATGCATGCGAGTCAAATTTCCAGTTTAAACAATATTACCTAACACAGAATATGTTTAACATGCATCTAATATTAATCACACATACAAATATTGCAAGATAGAAAATTAAAGGAGTTAAGGGTTAGAGAAGATTGCACCAAGAATTTATCCTGGTTCAGTTGTCCACGAGACAACCTACATCCAGTCCTGACAATCCAATCGAATTTTAGATTTTCTTCTCCAATAGAAAGAATCAATTACAGATTGTCCAGTTTCATCCCCGAAACCTATCTATCTCTAATGATCTCTTTCCTATTGATCACCCTCTGATCCTTGTAGACACTCAGCAGTCTAACACAGAATCAAAGTACGACTCCTTCTTGTTAAGCCCTCTCACCCAAGAAGATAGCCACCAGTTTCAAGCTGGCTTTCTCGCTTTCGTTTCTTTTCAAAGTATTATTACAAACTAAATAAAGGAAGAACAAAAAGAAGTCTTCAATCTTGATCAATGTGACTTCTCACGAATCTGGATATTCAAGGATTGTTCATGAGAACATTGTCTTTTCTCTCAAGAATACTTTTTCAGCTCTCTCAATGATTATGGATAATCTTTTGGTCTTGATCTGAAAAAGCAGTATCAGATTGTTAACAAAAATGTATTGAGATTTGTTATCAAAGTTTTTTTAAAAAAAGTTTTGAGAAAAAGATTGAAAGACAGTTTATATAGTTTCTGAAAAAACAACTACTAAATCGATTTACCAATCGATTTATTAAAGTTATAAAACATGCCTAATCGATTTGCCAATCGATTATCGCGAGTCTTGTTTTTCTTTAATCTTGAAACCACATAAACTAATCGATTTATCAATCGATTCTTTTAAAAACACTTTTCAGTAAATTATGTGCAGACTTATACGAATCGATTGTGTAATCGATGTTAGATGTTTTGTTCCAATGATAAAGTCACATCAATCGATTACCTAATCGATTACTAAGTCACATAATCGATTTCCAAATACTCAAAATCGATTTAGTCACAAGCTCAAAGTTCACTGTGATTTCAAAAAGTTCTTTCAATCGATTTGCCAATCTATTGGGTTCAAGTCAGTGACTCAGCTATTTTGATGTTAATCGACGTGCCAATCGATTTGTATGTATTTTGATCTGAAAAAGCAATCTCAGTATGTTAACAATGTGTTGTTGAGAGTTCTTTTGTATATCAAGAATATTCAAAGTGTTTATCAGATTGTTATTGAGAGAATGATTGAAGACAGTTTATATAGTTTCTGAAAAACATCTTAATAAATCGATTTGCCAATCGATTCATTAAAGTTATAAAACAGGTCTAATCGATTTGCCAATCGATTATCGCGTGTCTTGTTTTTCTTGAATCTTGAAACTACATAAGCCAATCGATTTACCAATCGATTCTTTAAACAAACTCTTTTCACTGATTATGTGCAGACTTATATGAATCGATTGTGTAATCGATGTTAGATGTTTTGTTCCAATGATAAACTCACATCAATCGATTACCTAATCGATTACTAAGTCACATAATCGATTTCCAAATACTCAGAATCGATTTGGTCACAAGCTCAAAGTTCACTGTGATTTCAAAAAGTTCTTTCAATCGATTTGCCAATCGATTGTGTTCAAGACAGTGACTTAGCTATTTTGATGTTAATCGACGTGCCAATCGATTTGTGTGTATTTGCCTGAAAAGTTCTTACCAGATGTTTAGTTCAATCGATTTCCCAATCGATTGCAACCAAACTTAACATGATTGAAATTCACACAATAGATTGTCCAATCGATTGTGTTTGTCACAGGTGAAGTTACTTTTGAAATTTCATTTTAAGCAATCGATTTGCCAATCGATTACCCTCAAAACTGGAGTGTCTCTGTGACTTGTACAATCGATTTCCCAATCGATTTGTTTCAATCAGGTTTACTTTGTGAAATGTACAATTGATTTGTAAATCGATTAGCCTGTAAAACAGGGTGCCACTCACTTGTGCAGTTTTCATTTCTAATTGTGTCAGTCGATTGCCCAATCGATTATACAATCACAAACAGTTATGTTTTCTTACACCCTTGTTATGAAATTGATTTCCTAATCGATTTACTCAGTCAAAATTCAACTTTTGTTGATTTCTTGTGTTCCAAGCAATTTATTTCAAGTGTGTAGGATTGGATTGTTGTTCCTGAAATCTTGCTCAATTAAAATGTTAGATTTATCATATGATGTATGAACATTGTATGTTTGTTAATTATGTCAAAACTAGGATTAAGAGGACTAAAGTCCAACAACACACCTATTGGATGTATTTTTGTTGAAACACTGAAATTTTTTTAAATTAGTCTAATGTAGGTGAAAAATATCAACGAGAGTTATACACCTTGACTACTATCACGTTCTTGGTCATATTTTGTTTAGTCGATGTGATAACCACTTTTGTATTCCTATTTTGTAATTATCATTACATATTTTCTTTTCCTTAAATTATATTGTTCATTACAAAATAGAAATGTTAATACACACTTTCAAATTGTGGTGCTCTTAAATATTAGACATATATTACTATTATAATTCTATATCTTCTATACACAAAACATTGACGTCAATTCCACATACCAAGAATGGGACTAGAATAAGGCTAGGGAGGACGAAAATGACCTAAATGTTCATCCAATGACACAAACACACCTATTGGATGCACAAGATTGGTTAAAAACCCTACTTGGATAAGAATAAGCCTAGGGAGGACGGAAATGACCTAAATGTTCATCCAATGACACAGACACTCCTATTGGATGCACAAGATTGGTTCAAAACCGTAATTGGAATAGAAAAAACCTAGGGAGGACGAAAATGACCTAAATGTTCATCCAATGACACAAATGAACTTATTGGATACACAAGATTGGATAAAAACCCTAATTGGACAAGAGTGAGCCAAGGGAGCACGAAAATGACCTAAATATTCATCCAATAACACAAACACACCTATTGTATGCACAAGATTGGTTAAAAACCCTAATTGGACTAGAATAAACCTAGGGATGACGAAAATGACCTAAATGTTCATCCAATGACACAAACACACCTATTGGATGCACAAGATTGGTTAAAAACGCAAGTTGGACAAGAATAAACTTAGGGACGACGAAAATGACCTAAATGTTCATCCAATGATACAAATGAACTTATTGGATGCACAAGATTGGTTAAAAACCCTAATTGAACAAGAATAAGCCAAGGGAGGATGAAAATGACCTAAATGTTCATCCAATGACACAAACACACCTA
>NW_027334245.1:6236-6673 GCF_000331145.2 Cicer arietinum
AGGACGAAAATGACCTAAATGTTCATCCAATGACACAAAAGAACTTATTGGATGCACAAGATTGGTTAAAAACCCTAATTGCACTAGAATAAGCCTAGGGAGGACGAAAATGACCAAAATGTTAATCAAATGACACAAACTCACCAATTGGATGCACAAGATTGGTTAAAAACCCTAATTGGACTACAAAAACTAGGGAGGACGAAAATGACCTAAATGTTCATCCAATGACGCAAATGAACTTATTGGATACACAAGATTGGTTAAAAACCCTAATTGGACAAGAATAAGCCAAGGGAGGACGAAAACGACCAAAATGTTCATCCAATGACACAAACACACCTACTGTATGCACAAGATTGGTTAAAAACTCCAGTTGGATAAGAATAAGTCTAGGGAGGACGAAAATAACCTAAATGTTCATCCAATGACACAAA
>NW_027334246.1:0-1841 GCF_000331145.2 Cicer arietinum
CGAGTGCGGTTTTTTCCGATTAGTCTGATGCGGGGATGGAGAAGAAAAAATTTATCCACGCCCTGCACCGTTGTGTTGTCATGCCTAGTTCTTAATCATTTAACAATAGCTAATGGCAACAAGGTGAGGAAATTGGTCAATTTTTGTCTCTTAAAATAAATAAATAATAGATCTATGAAAAAAATATACATTCGCAGCATATGAAAAATATCCGCAAAAAGAAGTACAACATGAACAAGAACATATAGTGTGGTTAACTTACATGATCAAATACTAAATTAAAACTAAGATATGAAAATCGGTATATTAATTAAGTTAAATTTTATAATTAAATTTTGACTACACATTCTTATTAAATAAATAAATTTTATAATTAAGTAATTAAATTTTGACTACATAATTCTATTAAATAAGATAAATTTTATAATTAAATTTTGACTACACATTCTTATTAAATAAATAAATTTTATAATTAAGTAATTAAATTTTGACTACATAATTCTATTAAATAAGATAAATTTTATAATTAAATTTTGACTACACAATTTGTGCACATAGGTGAAAAAAAAAAATACTTTTTCTATTGAGTGTATGCAAAGAGATGGGAATAGATTTAGGGCTAGGAATTGTGGGCTGGGCCTAGAAAAATTGGATACAGTTATAATAAATGTATAAAAAAAAATTCCAAAATAGTTTATCATAAGCACAAAACATGTCATCTCACTTCTTGCAAACTTATCTACAACTAGGGATGAGAATAGGCTAGGCCGTCCGACAGTGGCCTATAGCCTGGCCTACTTATGGCCTGACCTGTTTAATAAAAAGGTCAGGCTCATGTTGTTTTTAAAGCCTATTTATATAAATAGGTCAGGCTCAGACTTGTAAAAAAGCATATTAGGCCTGACAGGCCGGCCTATATATATTTTATATGTATTCCATTCTCTATTTTTTCTTCTTCTAATTTCCATTGCGCTCACTCCAACAAACATGTATGAAAACAACATATTTTTTATAAAAACCGATATTATTTATTTGTTACTTTATATTTTATAAAAACCAATACTATTTATTTGTTATCTTTATATATATTATTAGTATATAAATTTAGAAACTCTAATTGTTTATTATTACTGAATATGAGTTTGTTTGAGAGGTAATATTCTGAGTTGTTTGACAGGATTTGTTTAGAGGTAATATTCTAAGTTGTTTGAGAGGTAATATTTCGAGTTGTTTGAGAGGATTTGTTTAGAGGTAATATTCCGAGTTGTTTGAGAGATAATAATAGGTGCGTTTGTTTCAATAAAAAATTTATTCTTTAAAACCAAAAACTATTCTTTTAGGGTTTATGATGTTGCACGAGAGGATTTGTTTTAGAGGTAATAATCGGAGTTTGTTTGAGACCATTTGTTTGAGAGATAATAATGAGTGCGTTTGTTTTAATAAAAAATTTATTCTTTTAACTCAAAAATCATTTTTTAGGGTTTAAAGTTTGTTTGTTTCATATTTTTTTTTTAAATTATTTTGTTAGAAAAATTATTTTTAATGTGAATAAGGCTTTTAAATAGGCTTACAGGCCAAACCATGATAGGCCGTAGGCCAGACTCATGCTTGAAAAAAAAGCCTATCATAGGCCGTAGGCTAGGCTTAGGCCTCAAAAATTCATCGTAGGCCAGACTCAGGCCTTTCAAAGTCTGGCCTGGCCTGGCCTATTCCCACCCCTATCTACAACTACATATAAAAGAGAGAATAAACAATGAAATTATGTATCAAAATAATTTGTAAGTGGCTTACTTTAAGCAAAAGACGCATTACACACCACCAAATTAGCAACAAAAAAAAAA
>NW_027334247.1:0-1109 GCF_000331145.2 Cicer arietinum
CACCTACTGGATGCACAAGATTGGTTAAAAACCCCGGATGGATAAGAATAAGTGTAGGAAGGATGAAATTGACCTATATTTTTATCCAATGACACAAACGAACCTATTGTATGCAAAGGATTGGTTAAAAGCCCTTACTGGACAAGAATAAGTCAAGGGAGGACGAAAATGACCTAAATGTTCTTCCAATGACACTAACACACCTATTGTATGCACAAGATTGATTAAAAACCCTAGTTGGATAAGAACAAGTCTAGGGAGGACGAAAAAGACCTAAATGTTCATCCAATGACACAAACACACCTATTGGATGTACAAGATTGGTTAAAAACCCAAGTTGGACAAGAATAATAAACCTAGGGAGGACGAAAACGACCTAAATGTTCATCAATTGACACAAACACACCTATTGAATGCACAGGATTGGTTAAAACCCTAATTGGACTAGAATAAACCTAGGGAGGACGAAAATGATCTAAATGTTCATCCAATGACACAAATAAATTTATTCGATGCACAAGATTGGTTAAAAACACTAGTTCGACAAGAATAAGTCTAGGTGGGACGAAAATAACATAAATGTTCATCCAATGATACAAACACACCTATTGGATGCACAAGATTGCTTAAAAACCCTAATTGGTCTAGAACAAACCTAGGGAGGACGAAAATGACCTAAATGTTCATCCAATGACACAAACACACCTATTGTATGCACAAGATTGGTTAAAAACCCTAATTGGACAAGAATAAGTCTAGGAAGGACGAAAATGACCTAAATGTGCATCCATTGACACAAATGAACTTATTGGATGCACAAGATTGGTTAAAATCCTTAATTGAACAAGAATCAGACAAGGGAGGACGAAAATGACCTAAATGTTCACCCAATGACATAAACACACCTGTTGTATGCACAAAATTGGTTAAAAACCCTAATTGGACTAGAGTAAACCTAGAGAGGACAAAAATTACCTAAATGTTCGTCCAACGACACAAATGAACTTATTGGATGCACAAGATTGGTTAAAAACCCTAATTGGACAAGAATAAGTCAAGGAAGGACGAAAATGACCTAAATGTTCATCCAATGACACAAACACACCTAT
>NW_027334247.1:1219-6451 GCF_000331145.2 Cicer arietinum
GTTAAATACCCCGGATGGATAAGAATAAGTGTAGGAAGGACGAAAATGACCTATATTTTAATCCAATGACACAAACACACCTATTGTATGCACAGGATTGGTTAAAAACCCCAATCGGACAAGATTAGGTCAAGGGAGGACGAAAATGACCTAAATGTTCATCCAATGACACAAACACACCTATTGTATGCACAAGATTGGTTAAAAACCCCGGATGGAAAAGAATAAGTGTAGGAAGGACGAAATAGACCTATATTTTCATCCAATGACACAAACTCACCTATTGGATGCACAAGATTGGTTAAAAGCCCTAATCGGACAAGAATAAAGCTAGGGAGGACGAAAATGACCTAAATGTTCATCCAATGACATAAATGAACTTATTCGATGCACAAGATTGGTTAAAAACACTAGTTCGACAAGAATAAGTCTAGGTGGGACGAAAATAACCTAAATGTTCATTCAATGATACAAACACACCTATTGTTTGCACAAGATTGGTTAAAAACCCTAATTGGACAAGAATAAGTCAAGGGAGGACGAAAATGACCTAAATGTTCATCGAATGATACAAACACACCTATTGTATGCACAAGATTGGTTAAAAACCCTAGTTGGATAAGAACAAGTCTAGGGAGGACGAAAATGACCTAAATGTGCATCCAATGACACAAACAGACCTATTGAATGCACAGAATTGGTTAAAAACCCTAATTGGACTAGAATAAACCTAGGGAGGGCGAAAATGACATAAATGTTCATCCAATGACACAAATGAACTTATTGGATGCACATGATTGGTTAAAATCCCTAATTGGACAAGAATAAGCCAAGGGAGGACGAAAATGACGTAAATGTTCATCCAATGACACAAACACACCTATTGGATGCACAAGATTGGTTAAAAACCCTAATTGGACAAGAGTAAACCTAGGGAGGACGAAAATGACCTAAATGTTCATCCAATGACACAAATGAACTTATTGGATGCACATGATTGGTTAAAATCCCTAATTGGACAAGAATAAGCCAAGGGAGGACGAAAATGACGTAAATGTTCATCCAATGACACAAACACACCTATTGGATGCACAAGATTGGTTAAAAACCCTAATTGGACAAGAGTAAACCTAGGGAGGACGAAAATGACCTAAATGTTCATCCAATGACACAAATGAACTTATTGGATGCACATGATTGGTTAAAATCCCTAATTGGACAAGAATAAGCCAAGGGAGGACGAAAATGACGTAAATGTTCATCCAATGACACAAACACACCTATTGGATGCACAAGATTGGTTAAAAACCCTAATTGGACAAGAGTAAACCTAGGGAGGACGAAAATGACCTAAATGTTCATCCAATGACACAAATGAACTTATTGGATGCACATGATTGGTTAAAATCCCTAATTGGACAAGAATAAGCCAAGGGAGGACGAAAATGACGTAAATGTTCATCCAATGACACAAACACACCTATTGGATGCACAAGATTGGTTAAAAACCCTAATTGGACAAGAGTAAACCTAGGGAGGACGAAAATGACCTAAATGTTCATCCAATGACACAAATGAACTTATTGGATGCACATGATTGGTTAAAATCCCTAATTGGACAAGAATAAGCCAAGGGAGGACGAAAATGACGTAAATGTTCATCCAATGACACAAACACACCTATTGGATGCACAAGATTGGTTAAAAACCCTAATTGGACAAGAGTAAACCTAGGGAGGACGAAAATGACCTAAATGTTCATCCAATGACACAAATGAACTTATTGGATGCACATGATTGGTTAAAATCCCTAATTGGACAAGAATAAGCCAAGGGAGGACGAAAATGACGTAAATGTTCATCCAATGACACAAACACACCTATTGGATGCACAAGATTGGTTAAAAACCCTAATTGGACAAGAGTAAACCTAGGGAGGACGAAAATGACCTAAATGTTCATCCAATGACACAAATGAACTTATTGGATGCACATGATTGGTTAAAATCCCTAATTGGACAAGAATAAGCCAAGGGAGGACGAAAATGACGTAAATGTTCATCCAATGACACAAACACACCTATTGGATGCACAAGATTGGTTAAAAACCCTAATTGGACAAGAGTAAACCTAGGGAGGACGAAAATGACCTAAATGTTCATCCAATGACACAAATGAACTTATTGGATGCACATGATTGGTTAAAATCCCTAATTGGACAAGAATAAGCCAAGGGAGGACGAAAATGACGTAAATGTTCATCCAATGACACAAACACACCTATTGGATGCACAAGATTGGTTAAAAACCCTAATTGGACAAGAGTAAACCTAGGGAGGACGAAAATGACCTAAATGTTCATCCAATGACACAAATGAACTTATTGGATGCACATGATTGGTTAAAATCCCTAATTGGACAAGAATAAGCCAAGGGAGGACGAAAATGACGTAAATGTTCATCCAATGACACAAACACACCTATTGGATGCACAAGATTGGTTAAAAACCCTAATTGGACAAGAGTAAACCTAGGGAGGACGAAAATGACCTAAATGTTCATCCAATGACACAAATGAACTTATTGGATGCACATGATTGGTTAAAATCCCTAATTGGACAAGAATAAGCCAAGGGAGGACGAAAATGACGTAAATGTTCATCCAATGACACAAACACACCTATTGGATGCACAAGATTGGTTAAAAACCCTAATTGGACAAGAGTAAACCTAGGGAGGACGAAAATGACCTAAATGTTCATCCAATGACACAAACACACCTATTGTATGCACAAGATTGGTTAAAAATCCTAGTTGGATAAAAACAAGTCTAGGGAGGACGAAAAAGACCTAAATGTTCATCCAATGACACAAACACACGTATTGGATGCATAAAATTGGTTAAAAACCCAATTTGGACAAGGATAAACCTAGGGAGGACAAAAACGACCTAAATGTTCATCCAATGACACAAACACACCTATTGTATGCACAAGATTGGTTAAAAACCCTAATTGGACAAGAATAAGTCAAGGAAGGACGAAAATGACCTAAATGTTCATCCAATGACACAAACACACCTATTGTATGCACAAGATTGGTTAAAAACCCTAATTGGACAAGAATAAGTCAAGGAAGGACGAAAATGACCTAAATGTTCATCCAATGACACAAACACACCTATTGTATGCACAAGATTGGTTAAAAACCCTAATTGGACAAGAATAAGTCAAGGAAGGACGAAAATGACCTAAATGTTCATCCAATGACACAAACACACCTACTGGATGCACAAGATTGGTTAAAAACCCCGGAAGGATAAGAATAAATGTAAGAAGAACGAAAATGACCTATATTTTCATCCAATGACACAAACACACCTATTGTAAGCAAATGATTGGTTAAAAGCCCTAATTGGACAAGAATAAGTCAAGGGAGGACGAAAATAACCTAAATGTTCATCCAATGACTCTAACACACCTATTGTATGCACAAGATTGGTTAAAAACCCTATTTGGATAAGAACAAGTCTAGGGAGGACGAAAAAGACCTAAATGTTCATCCAATGACACAAACACACCTATTGTATGCACAAGATTGGTTAAAAACCCTATTTGGATAAGAACAAGTCTAGGGAGGACGAAAAAGACCTAAATGTTCATCCAAT
The DNA here is from genome assembly GCF_000331145.2 of Cicer arietinum. NCBI lineage: Eukaryota > Viridiplantae > Streptophyta > Magnoliopsida > Fabales > Fabaceae > Cicer > Cicer arietinum. Next base: position 4,887 of record NW_027334247.1, read on the forward strand.
GACACAAACACACCTATTGTATGCACAAGATTGGTTAAAAACCCTATTTGGATAAGAACAAGTCTAGGGAGGACGAAAAAGACCTAAATGTTCATCCAATGACACAAACACACCTATTGGATGCACAAGATTGGTTAAAAACCCAAGTGGGACAAGAATAAACCTAGGGACGAAGACAATGACCTACATGTTCATCCAATGACACAAACACACCTATTGGATGCACATGATTGGTTAAATACCCTAATTGAACTAGAATAAACCTAGAAAGGACGAAAATGACCTAAATGTTCATCCAATGACACAAACACACCTATTGGATGCATAAGATTGGTTAAAAACCCTAATTGGACAAGATTAAGTCTCAATGACACAGATGAACTTATTGGATGCACAAGATTGGTTAAAAACCCTCATTGGACAAGAATAAGCCAAAGGAGGACGAAAATGACCTAAATGTTCATCCAATGACACAAACACACCTACTGGATGCACAAGATTGGTTAAAAACCCTCATTGGACAAGAATAAGCCAAAGGAGGACGAAAATGACCTAAATGTTCATCCAATGACACAAACACACCTACTGGATGCACAAGATTGGTTAAAAACCCTCATTGGACAAGAATAAGCCAAAGGAGGACGAAAATGACCTAAATGTTCATCCAATGACACAAACACACCTACTGGATGCACAAGATTGGTTAAAAACCCTCATTGGACAAGAATAAGCCAAAGGAGGACGAAAATGACCTAAATGTTCATCCAATGACACAAACACACCTACTGGATGCACAAGATTGGTTAAAAACCCTCATTGGACAAGAATAAGCCAAAGGAGGACGAAAATGACCTAAATGTTCATCCAATGACACAAACACACCTACTGGATGCACAAGATTGGTTAAAAACCCCGGATGGATAAGAATAAGTGTAGGAAGGACGAAAATGACCTATATTTTAATCCAATGACACAAACACAACTATTGTATGCACATGATTGGTTAAAAACCCCAATTGGACAAGAATAAGTCAAGGGAGGACGAAAATGACCTAAATGTTCATCCAATGACACAAACACACCTATTGTATGCACAAGATTGGTTAAAAACCTCGAATGGAAAAGAATAAGTGTAGGAAGGACGAAAATGACCTATATTTTCATCCAATGACACAAACTCACCTATTGGATGCACAAGATTGGTTAAAAACCAATCGGACAAGAATAAACCTAGGGAGGACGAAAATGACCTAAATGTTCATCCAATGACACAAACACACCTATTGATTGCACAGGAATGGGTAAAAACCCTAATTGGACTAGAATAAACCTAGGGAGGACGAAAATGACCTAAATGTTCATCCAATGACATAAATGATATGATCTTGATAGTCATAGTTCCCTTTAAGGATCGTTCTAGGTCGGAAACTTACAAATTAGAGTGAAAATCGCGTATGGCTGGAGAACGTGATAAACGGTGCTGTGAAACTCCGATTCGGCCAATTCCAAAACGAGGTGAAAGATGACGTTCTGAAACGCAAGTTAGGCTTTTGAATCACTGAAAA
>NW_027334248.1:0-946 GCF_000331145.2 Cicer arietinum
ATCTATGAGGACAAGGCCAATTTGAATTGTCTGTCCACCGGGATGGTGGCATAGTATCAAGCCATTTTTTTACTCTTAGTTGAAGGGGTCACTTGTGGCACCTAATGCGTGCAATTATTTATATATTATTTCTCGTGCTTAAATCTAAAATATTGTTAGATGTGAATCAATTCCTTACGAACTAAATAAATATCAATTGAAAGTTAGTGATATTATTAATTCATTATATCATTTTACAATATATTTTCAAATAAATAAAATAATAAAGTATAGGATTAACTCAAACAATTAATTTATGCAACCTAACATTGACACACGACCCTTAATTAAGAAAGTTTCAAATTTTTTATAATATATTTAACTTTTGAAAAAATTATATTGATATTATAATTTTGTAAAGTAAATCTCTAAAATTTTATATTTACAACTTATACTTCAAATAAATAATTCATTTGTCTGTCATATCAGTTTTGTGGATTTAAGATCCAATAAACTTCAAAAATATTAAAACACTCAAATTTATGTCATATTTCTCTAAGATATTTTAGAATTTATTAAAAATTAAAACAACATTTAATTTATTGAAATGAACATTCAAACTCAAAATTTTCATTTTTATTTTCAGATAACATAATGATCCTTTGAACCTAAAGTGGTCTCAAGAACACTGAAGTTCCTAAGCAAGGTGTAAGATTGGGATGTCACGTCAAATCGAGCATCTGATATATTAAGACCCGAATAAGAAGCGGGATAAAAATATAACCTGAGGAAAATCCAACCAGAAGCCACCGAAAAACTATAGGTATATGGTGATTTGAAAATCTGCGCCGTCATGAAGGGAACTTGAGGGACTGCAGGGTCATTAGTTGCAACCTCTGACATGGTGGATTTTCCAGAACCAAAATTCGAGCCACGATCAGTGGATCATGAACGGCCATCAAGATCC
>NW_027334248.1:1028-1442 GCF_000331145.2 Cicer arietinum
TGTTCCTCGTCATCACACAAGGTGGTGGTGTGAAGTAGGAGTTTATGGTTATGATTAAGGAAGAAGATTGTTATGAAGGAGAGAAGAGGGAAGAAGGAAGTACTAAGAAGAGAGAAGAAGGGGAAGAAGGAACCCGTGGAATAAGTACAGTAGCAGTAGCGGGAAGAAGGAAACCATGGAAGAAGTACAGTAGCTGGGGAAGCACGAACGCGTAATGCCTTCACTGGGTTTGTATGGGGGATTTTGCTTATATTATTTTAAAAAATAATTTTAAAATTAAAATATGTTTTGAGTTCATTTTTATTTAATTCAAAAAATAATTTTTTTAAAATTAAAAAGTAGTTTTCATAAATTTTTTAATTTAATTAACGTAACAATTTATTTTTTCTAAAATTAAAAGAAATATAGATTTTA
>NW_027334248.1:1785-2531 GCF_000331145.2 Cicer arietinum
TGAATTTTCTTAAAATTGATAATGAATTTATTGAGTTCTAAAAAATGATTATGTTGTTTTCGTTTTAAGATATTAAAAATCAAATAGTTACTTACAATTAAATAAATGATCAAAATTGAAAAAACAAAAGATAAATGATTATATTGTTACTTAAGATTAAATTAAGTGATCAATAAAATATTTTGTTTAAAATAAATTATTTTATCCATCTCAAAGTAAGTGTTTCATTTGTAGTTTTTTTACATTTAAAAATATTTATTATTTTATAATACCAATACAATATTTATTACTTTTTTCTACTAATATACTCTTACTTTTGTTTTTAATATACTTTTTTTTAAAATCAACAAAATTAATGGAGGGAAAGATGGTGGTTTAAACGAAGAGAAAGTGACACGAGTACGGGTTTGTTATGCCACGGGAACAAAAGGAGTTGAAAAAGGAAGCAATTACCGGCCTACTATTTATATAGATTAAAATTGTCAAAAGGAGTTTAATCCTTGTATTGCCACACATTATAAAAAGAATGTCCACTTTTTACGTTAGTTTGTATTTAATGTTAATATATTCATTTAATTTGAAGTGTATTATTATTTTAATTTTATTTTGTTTATTTTAAAATTAAGATTTTTAATTGTTTACAACATAATATAGAATCTATTTGAAGTATATATATATATATATATATATATATTTATTTGTATTTTTTTTATGAAAATTGTTAGTCGTCTGTTTTTTTACAAAAT
>NW_027334249.1:0-1736 GCF_000331145.2 Cicer arietinum
GACTAGAATAAACCTAGGGAGGACGAAAATGACTTAAATGTTCATCCAATGACACAAATGAACTTATTGGATGCACAAGATTGGTTAAAAACACTAATTGGACAACAATAAGCCAAGGGAGCACGAAAATGACCTAAATGTTCATAAAATGACACAAACACACCTATTGTATGCACAAGATTGGTTAAAAACCCTAATTGGACTGGAACAAACCTAGGGATGACGAAGATGACCTAAATGTTCATCCAATGACACAAATGAACTTATTGGATGCACAAGATTGGTTAAAAACCATAATTGGACTAGAATAAACCTAGGGAGGACGAAAATGACTTAAATGTTCATCCAATGACACAAATGAACTTATTGGATGCACAAGATTGGTTAAAAACCATAATTGGACTAGAATAAACCTAGGGAGGACGAAAATGACTTAAATGTTCATCCAATGACACAAATGAACTTATTGGATGCACAAGATTGGTTAAAAACCATAATTGGACTAGAATAAACCTAGGGAGGACGAAAATGACTTAAATGTTCATCCAATGACACAAATGAACTTATTGGATGCACAAGATTGGTTAAAAACCCTAGTTCGACAAGAATAAGTTTAGGTAGGACGAGAATGACCTAAATGTTCAACCAATGACACAAACACGCCTATTGGATGCACAAGATTGGTTAAAAACGCTAATTGGACAAGAACAAACCTAGGGAGGACGAAGATGACCTAAATGTTCATCCAATGACACAAACACACCTATTGGATGCACAAGATTGGTTAAAAACCCTAGTTGGACAAGAATAAGTCTAGGAAGGACGAAAATGACCTAAATGTTCATCCAATGACACAAACACACCTATTGGATGCACAAGATTGGTTAAAAACCCTAGTTGGACAAGAATAAGTCTAGGAAGGACGAAAATGACCTAAATGTTCATCCAATGACACAAACACACCTATTGGATGCACAAGATTGGTTAAAAGCAATAATTGGAGTAGAACAAACCATGGGAGGACGAAAATGACATAAATGTGCATCCAATGACACAAACACACCTCATGGATGCACAATATTGGTTAAAACCCCTAGTTAGACAAGAATAAGTGTAGGAAGGACGAAAATGACTTAAATGTTCAACCAATGACACAAAGACACCTATTGGATGCACAAGATTGGTTATAAACCCTAGTTGGACAAGAATAAGTGTAGGAAGGACGAAAATGACTTAAATGTTCAACCAATGACACAAAGACACCTATTGGATGCACAAGATTGGTTATAAACCCTAGTTGGACAAGAATAAGTGTAGGAAGGACGAAAATGACTTAAATGTTCAACCAATGACACAAAGACACCTATTGGATGCACAAGATTGGTTATAAACCCTAGTTGGACAAGAATAAGTGTAGGAAGGACGAAAATGACTTAAATGTTCAACCAATGACACAAAGACACCTATTGGATGCACAAGATTGGTTATAAACCCTAGTTGGACAAGAATAAGTGTAGGAAGGACGAAAATGACTTAAATGTTCATCCAATGACACAAACACACCTCATGGATGCACAATATTGGTTAAAACCCCTAGTTAGACAAGAATAAGTGTAGGAAGGACGAAAATGACCTAAATGTTCATCCAATGAGACAAACACGCCTATTGTATAAACAAGATAGGTTAAAAACCCTAATTGGACTAGAACAAACCTAGGGAGGACGAAGATGACCTA
>NW_027334250.1:0-394 GCF_000331145.2 Cicer arietinum
ATCAATTCTGCAGAAAATATTCAATCAATTCAATGATGGAGATATACTACTTCCGCAAAGTGAATATTATCTCATCATGTGGAGCACTCGCTCATCCAGTGTGGGGTACAAGATCCATTTGTGTGGAGTTTAAACTTCATTTTATTGTGCAGTTTAAAACTCATCTATATGTGGGGTGCAAGACTCATCAGTGTGGAGTTTAAACCTCGTCTCTTTGTGAAGTTTAAAACTCATCTATACGTGGGGTACAAGACTCATCAGTGTGGAGTTTAAACCTCGTCTCTTTGTGAAGTTTAAAACTCATCTATATGTGGGGTACAAGACTCATCAGTGTGGAGTTTAAACCTCGTCTCTTTGTGAAGTTTAAAACTCATCTATATGTGGGGTACAAGAC
>NW_027334250.1:576-2855 GCF_000331145.2 Cicer arietinum
AACAACAATCACTCAAGAAAATGTAATACAACAATCTTTTAAAGAAAATATAGATTTATAATATGATATTTTATTTGAATATATAATAACAACAATCATTCAATAAAATATAATAAAACAATCTTTTAAAGAATATATATCCAAACAATCATAAAAACGGTAATTCAACAAACAGTAGTAAATAAATCAATTCATTATATATTATTACAGTTCCTAAAATCCCAATTTTAATAGAGTTAGATTTTCAACAAAATATAATTTTATAAGAAAGTACCATTCAAAATATCTAACTATTTTCCATCCCAAATTCTCAAAATAAATGTATCATGAAGGTTTAAAGAGTGTGGTTACTCAATCTCGAAGCATTCTTTGATAAAAAGGTTATGTATATGTTAATCTTTATTAACCGCTATGGCAATTACTTTTGCTCCTTTTTAGGTTGACATAGTTATATTGAGTTTTTAATTATTATTTTCATCTTTGTATCTATCTATTTATATTTAAATATTTATGAGATGAGTTGACTAGGTATCCTATATTCGCCCCACTTGGTTGTTATAAATAAAACAAATACATGTTGAATTCATAAAGATTGTTTGTTTGGTTTTGTTTGACTCTTTAATAATAGATAATTAGATAACAAATAGCTTATTTGTTATTATCTATTTCACATAAGTTTTTAACAAACAAAACAAACTTCATGTTATTACCTTATAACTCTTTAACAAACAAAACAACTTACTAATGTTACCTTGCCTTAAGCAAATTGGTTATTGATAACAATTAGGTATTAGTAATGATAATAATAATAATAATAATAATAATAATAATAATAATAATAATAATAATAATAATAATAATAATATTAATATTAATAATATTAATATAATCATAATAATCTATAATTAGAATATTTCAAAGTTTCAAATCTATTATATATATTTAAAACAGACTCCCATGCCACCTCATAGTATTTTTTCCACATGTGCAAACATATCCCACCTCAGCAAAAAAGCTTATGTGTACGCCTTAGAAGTTCTCTTGTGTTTTTATGTTTCACCTCATTTTTTTCTACTTAGTTTCTAAATAATTTTTTTCCTCTTTTAATCTCTAATTTTTTTAATGACTTCCTCAAACAATTTCTTCTTCCCTATTGTGTACATCCCAGTCATTCGCCATCCTCACAAAATCATCTTCTTCTTCGAAATCGCCGACTCTACTCCAAAGATACACTAAAAGAGGTATAGGTTAGTTCGTTGCAACAAAAACTTTCCTTCTCTTTATCCATTTCTGTTTTGCTGCCATAAATTCAATTATATTCTATGCAATTTTTGAAATCAATCTGGCTCATAGTGACTTAATGCTATGTATAGTTTCTTACATGACATTCTATCAATGCGACTATCTAGGAAATCTAAGTTGAGATGGGAAAAGCCGACAAACTTCGCTACCCATCATACCTAGAGCAAAATGGTACATGTAAATTCCAGGAGTTAGTGTTTTTCAATGCTATGACAAGATATATTTATACATCAATATTTTTTCCCTCACTCTTCTAAACTATTTTCCTTCTTTAGTTGTTTTTAAGTGTCACTTTGCTTTGTGTGTCTCATATTCTTAGTTTTACTTCAATGTAGTATATGTTGAGTAGCTTACAAATTGCACTTGAAAAAGTTTGACTCAAATAATTTTAAGCATGTTTAAATATGTCCGACATTGAATTGGATTGGATAAATTAGATCATTTTAAATTTCAGAACACAAATCTGCATGTATTGTAGAAATTTTCAAATGTTAAAGTTAATTACTTCAATCATTTTAATCATCAATCTTTGTGGTAATTGTGAATTTTTTTATTGAGTAAATTAGATCATTTTAAATTTCAGAACACAAATCTGCATGTATTGTAGAAAATTTTCAAATGTTAAAGTTAAATTCGGGGTTGAGGTGGCATTCGGGGGTGAGGTGAATCAATTTTGCCACATCAAAAAAATTATTGTCACATAAAAAAAAATTGATGTGGCACATCTAACAAACAATCTTCCTCTTTCTTTTTGCAATTTGTTTTTAGCACGAATTTTATTACATTTATTTCATATGATATTTTGTGGAACTATTCATGTGTCATAAGTTACAAATTACAATATAATCAATATCAATTATTTGACACTCATTGCTCCTCGATTATTATTGATAACAGTTATTTCTCCATAAATCTATTATCTATTATCTATTATTTATATTAAAATAAACTCCTACAATTCAAAATATTGTGTCACC
>NW_027334250.1:4638-5156 GCF_000331145.2 Cicer arietinum
AAACTTGAGGCTTAATATTTCCGACAACGACGACGATTTATGGTGTATTAATTGTTAATTATGTTGTATTAATTATTACGGTGTATTCATTATTTATAGTGTATTCATTATTTAATGGTGTATTAATTATTAATTATTTATGGTATATTATTATTTAAAAATATTTATGGTGTATTATTTATGGTATATTATTATTTTTAAAATTGTGTGTACTAGAAGTCGTTTTTAGAAAGTTTTCCAAAAACACCTTATGTATTGGAAATCTATCCAATAAAGTTTTCCGGTAAAAATTTTCTGTACCATAAAACTTTAAAACATTTTCAAAAAATAATGTGCACCAGAATTCTTCAAAAAAAGTTTTTCGAAAGTTACCGTAAAACTTTTATCTACCGAAAAAGATAAAATGATTAAGAATAAAGTAACTTTAAATTGATAAAATAGTAAAAAAAAAAAAGGGTATAAATGGCATTTTCATAAAATTATGGGGGTATAGATATAGATATGAGGGTAAGGGTAAA
>NW_027334251.1:0-362 GCF_000331145.2 Cicer arietinum
GCCTATTGGATGCACAAGATTGGTTAAAAACCCTAATTGGACTAGAATAAACCTAGGGGGGACCAAAATGACCTAAATGATCCTCCAATGACACAAATGAACTTATTAGATGCACAAGATTGGTAAAAAACCCTAATTGGACAAGAATAAGCCAAGGGAGGACGAAAATGACCTAAATGTTCATCCAATTACACAAACACACCTATTATATGCACAAGATTGGTTTAAAACCCTAATTGGACAATAATAAGCCTAGGGAGGACAAAAATGACCTAAATGTTCATCCAATGACACAAACACACCTATTGGATGCACAAGATTGGTTAAAAACCCTAATTGGACAAGAATAAGCCAACGGAGGA
>NW_027334251.1:940-2225 GCF_000331145.2 Cicer arietinum
CGAAAATGACTTAAAAGTTCATCCAATGACACAAATGAACTTATTGGATGCACAAGATTGGTTAAAAACCCTAATTGGACAAGAATAAGCCAAGGGAAGACGAAAATTACCTAAATGTTCATCCAATGACACAAACACACCTATTGTAGGCACAAGATTGGTGAAAAACCCTAATTGGACAAGAATGAGTCAAGGGAGGACGAAAATGACCTAAATTGTCATCCAATGACACAAACACACCTGATGTATGCACAAGATTGGTTAAAAACCGTAGTTGGATAAGAATAAGTCTAGTGAGGACGAAAATGACCTAAATGTTCATCCAATGACACAAACAATCCTATTGGATGCACAAGATTGGTTAAAACCCCAAGTTGGACAAGAATAAACCTATGGAGGACGAAAATGACCTTAATATTCATCCAATGATACAAATACACTTATTGGATCCACAAGATTGGTTCGAAACCCAAGTTGGACAAGAATAAACCTAGGGAGGAAGAAAATGACCTAAATGTTCATCCATTGAAACAAACACACCTATTGGATGCACAAGATTGGTTAAAAACCCTAATTGGACTAGAATAAACCTAGGGAGGACGAAAATGACCTAAATGATCATCGAATGACACAAATGAAATTATTGGATTCACAAGATTGGTTAAAAACCCTAATTGGACAAGAATAAGCCAAGGGAGGACGAAAATTACCTAAATGTTCATCCAATGACACAAACACACCTGTTGTATGCACAAGATTGGTTAAAAACCCTAGTTGGACAAGAATAAGTCAAGGGAAGACGAAAATGACCTAAATTTTCATTCAATCACACAAACCCACCTATTGTATGGACAAGATTGGTTAAAAACCTTAGTTGGATAAAATAAATCTGGGGAGGACGAAAATGACCTAAATGTTCATCCAATGACACAAACACACCTGTTGGATGCACAAGATTGGTTAGAAACCCAAGTTGGACAAGAATAAAACTAGGGAGGACGAAAATGACCTAAATGTTCATCCATTGACACAAACACACCTATTGGATGCACAAGATTGGTTAAAAACCCTAATTGGACTAGAATAAACCTAGGGAGGAAAAAATGACCTAAATGATCATCCAATGACACAAATGAACTTATTAGATGCACAAGATTGGTTAAAAACCCTAATTGGACAAGAATAAGTGTAGGAAGGACGAAAATGACCTAAATGTTCATCAAATGACACAAACACACCTATTGGACGCACAAGATTGGTTAAAAACCCTTATTGAACTAGAATA
>NW_027334251.1:2824-3319 GCF_000331145.2 Cicer arietinum
CAAAAGATTGGTTAAAAACCCTAATTGGACAAGAATAAGCCAAGGGAGGATGAAAATGACCTAAATGTTCATCCAATGACACAAACACACCTATTGTATGCACAAGATTGGTTAAAAACCCTAATTGTACAAGAATAACCCTAAGGAGAACGAAATTGACCTAAATATTCATCCAATGACACAAACACACCTATTGGATGCACAAGATTGGTTAAAAACCCTAATTAGACTAGAATAAACCTAGGGAGGACGAAAATGACCTAAATGTTCATCCAATGACACAAACAATCCTATTGGATGCACAAGATTGGTTAAAACCCCAAGTTGGACAAGAATAAACCTAGGGAGGACGAAAATGACCTAATTATTAATCCAATGATACAAATACACTTATTGGATGCACAAGATTGGTTCGAAACCCAAGTTGGAAATGAATAAACCTAGGGAGGACGAAAATGACCTAAATGTTCATCCATTGACACAAACACACCTATT
>NW_027334252.1:0-702 GCF_000331145.2 Cicer arietinum
CGTCCTCCCTAGCGTTATTCTAGTCCAATTAGGGTTTTTAACCAATCTTGTGCATCCAATAGGATCATTTGTGTCATAGGATGAACATTTAGGTCATTTTCGTCCTCCCTAGGCTTTTTCCTTGTCCAATTAGGGTTTTTAACTAATCTTGTGCATCCAATATGTTCAATTGTGTCATTGGATTAACATTTAGGTCATTTTCGTCCTCTCTAGGTTTATTGTAGTCCAATTAGGAATTTTAACCAACCTTGTGCATCCAATAGGTGTGTTTGTGTCATTGGATGAACATTTAGGTCATTCGTCCTCCCTAGGCTTATTCTTGTGCAATTAGGGTTTTTTTTACCAATCTTGTGCATCTAGTAAGTTCATTTGTGTCATTGGATGAACATTTAAGTTATTTTCGTCCTCCCAAAGTTTATTCTAGTTCAATTAAGGTTTTTAACAAATCTTGTGCATCCAATAGATGTGTTTGTGGCATTGGATGAACATTTAGATCATTTTCGTACCCCCTAGACTTATTGTTGTCTAATTAAGGTTTTTAACCAATCTTGTGCATCAAATAAGTTTATTTGTGTCATAGGATGAACATTTAGGTCATTTTCGTCAACCCTAGGCTTATTCTTGTCCAATTAGGGTTTTTAACCAATCTTGTGCATCCATTATGTTCATTTGTGTCATTGGATTAACATTTAGGTCATTTTC
>NW_027334253.1:0-372 GCF_000331145.2 Cicer arietinum
TGGATGAACATTTAGGTCATTTTCGTCCTTCCTTGGCTCATTCTTGTACAATTAGGGTTTGTATTCAATCTTGTGCATCCAATAAGTTCATTTGTGTCATTGGATATACATTTAGGTCATTTTCGTCCTCCCTAGGCTTATTCTTGTCCAATTAGGGTTTTTAACAAATCTTGTGCATCCAATAGGTGTATTTGTGTCATTGGATGAACGTCTAGGTCATTTTCGTCCTTGCTTGGCTCATTCTTGTCCAATTAGGATTTTTAACCAATCTTGTGCATCCAATAAGTTCATTTGTGTCATTGGATGAACATTTAGGGCATTTTCGTCTTCCCTTGGCTTATTCTTGCCCAATTAGGGTTTTTAACCAATCTT
>NW_027334253.1:753-1139 GCF_000331145.2 Cicer arietinum
TAGGTGTGTTTGTGTCATTGGATGAACATCTAGGTCATTTTCGTCCTTCCTTGGCTCATTCTTGTCCAATTAGGATTTTTAACCAATCTTGTGCATCCAATGAGTTCATTTGTTTCATTGGATGAACATTTAGGTCATTTTCGTCCTCCCTAGGCTTATGCTTGTCCAATTAGGGTTTTTAACAAATCTTGTGCATCCAATAGGTGTGTTGGTGTCATTGGATGAACATCTAGGTCATTTTCTTCCTTCCTTATCTCATTCTTGTCCAATTAGGATTTTTAACCAATCTTGTGCAACCAGTAAGTTCATTTGTGTCAATGGACGAACATTTAGGTCATTTTCGTCCTCCGTAGGCTTATGCTTGTCCAATTAGGGTTTTTAACAAA
>NW_027334254.1:0-765 GCF_000331145.2 Cicer arietinum
TTGGACATACTACTGTTATGGGGTTTATCAAAGGAGCTCAGGATGAGCTGGACTTGGATTGTGGTAAGGCACATGTTGGAAGTTTCACAGAGCAAGCTTATGTTGCCTTATCCACAGCTGATTACCAAGATTCTTAAACATTTCAAAGTTTCGTTTGTTAATGAAGAATCTGCAAAGACCACTCTGATATTTGGAGAATCAATTGTAAACCAAATGCAATTGAAAAGGTTACATGGTATATGGATAAGACCTCAGGCTACTGTTGAACTAGCACAACCTCAGCCACAGCCCCTCCTGATTTTGTTGCTAAGATAATGGAATTCATAGAAGCTCAGATGGCACACAATGCCAAGATGCTAGAATCACAGTCCAGAATGGAAGCTAACTTAAGGACTCTCCAGGCATCCTTGAATTCGGTTGTTCAGGATGTGGATGCGATTCAAGCTCACTTGGGAATCAAGCTGTCTTTTGAAGACATCGCAAACATCGGTCGTCAAGCAGCAGAGGAACCTAACCTAACTCCCCTAGATCACCCTGAGACTCACGTTGAGGAGACACCTGCTGAGGGTAATACAACGGTCTCTGCCTCTCCCGTAGATAATAGTGAGGACCAGCCTAGTTTAGGAGATTAGGAGTTTAGGATCTGTGATGTTTTGCTATGACTTGTTGTACTCATTTAATCTATATCTATAATGAATTAAAACGTTTATCTCATTTCTCTCTGAATTCATTTGTCTTAATCCTTTGATATGCTCATTAATTGCT
>NW_027334254.1:809-10282 GCF_000331145.2 Cicer arietinum
GGGAGAAAAATTTATAACTTGCTAACATTTGTTGCATTTACTTGCTCTGATGACTTTGCTCTGATGACTTTGCTCTGATGACTTTGCTCTGATGACTTTGCTCTGATGACTGTAAATGATTTTTTTTAATGTAATAATGATCTGATTTTGATAAATAGCATGTGTACTGTTATGCTAAGATGCCCTGATACTTCTGTTTCTATGATATGATAATGGTACATATATGCTATGAAATGTTGTTAATATTATGTCTTGAAATGCTCAACTCAAGTTAAAATTGTATGATTGTCACTTATGCAAAAAGGGGGAGATTGTTGGACTTTAGTCCTTTGAATCCTAATTTTGACATAATTAACAAACATACAATGTTCATACATCATATGATAAATCTAACATTTTAATTGAGCAAGATTTCAGGAACAACTATCCAATCCTACACACTTGAAACAAATTGCTTGGAACTCAAGAAATCAACCAAAGTTGAATATTGACTGAGTAAATCACTTGGGAAATCGATTTCATAACAAGGGTGTAAGGAAACATAACTGTTTGTGATTGTATAATCGATTAGGCAATCGACTGGCATAATTAGAAATGAAAATTGCACAAGTCAGTGGCACCCTGTTTTACAGGCTAATCGATTGGCAAATCGATTGTACACATCACAAAGTAAAACTGATTGAAACCAATCGACTGGCAAATCGATTGATCAAGTCACAGTGAGAATCCAATTTCTAGGGTAATCGATTGGCAAATCGATTGCTTAGATAATATTTGAAAAATAACTTGACCTGTGACAAACACAATCGATTGGACAATCTATTGTGAGAATTTCAATCATGTTAAGGTTGGTTGCAATCGATTGGGAAATCGATTGAACTAAATATCAGGTAAGAACTTTTCAGGCAAATACAAACAAATCGATTGGCACTTCGATTAACATCAAAATAGCTAAGTCACTGTCTTGAACACAATCGATTGGCAAATCGATTGAAAGAACCTTTTTGAAATCACAGTGAACTTTGAGCTTGTGGCCAAATCGATTCTGAGTATTTGTAAATCGATTATGAGACTTAATAAATCGATTAAGTAATCGATTCGTGTGATTTTTACTTTGCACAAAACACCTGCAATCGATTACGAAATCGATGCATATAAGTCTTAACATAATTCACTGAAAAGTGTTTGTTTAAAAGAATCGATTGGCAAATCGATTGGCTTATGTAGTTTCAAGATTCAAGAAAAACAAGACATTGGCAAATCGATTAGACCTGCTTTATAACTTTAATGAATCGATTGGCAAATCGATTTATTAGTTGTTTTTCAGAAACTATATAAACTGTTTTCAATCATTCTCTCATTAACTCTCATTAACACAATACAACACAAGTATACACTTGAAAAACATCTTGAATATTCTTCATAATACTAAAGAACTCTTAAGAACACGTTGTTAACATTTTGATGTTGCTTTTTCAGATCAAAGCCAAAAAGATTATCCATAATCATTGAGAGAGCTGAAAAAGTATTCTTGAGAGAAAAGACAAAGTTCTCATAATCCATCATTGAATAACCAGATTCGTGAGAAGACACATTGTTCAAGATTGAAGACTTCTTTTATTTTGTTTGAAATAAATACTTTGTAAAGAAAACGACTGCTAGAAATCCAGCTAGAAACTGGTGGCGATCTTCTTGGGTGAGAGGCCTCATCAAGAAGGAGCCGTACTTTGATTTTGTGTGAGTCTGCTGAGTGACTACAAGGATCAAGGGGTGAGCAATAGGAAAGAGATTGTGAGAGATAGATAGGTTTCGAGGAAACTGCACAATCTGTAAACAATTCACAATTCTTTCTATTGGAGAAAAAGCTGAAATCCTGTAGGATTGTCAGAACTGGACGTAGGTTGTCTCGTTGACAACTGAACCCGGATAAATCTTGGTGCATTTTATCCCTTATCTTTTTACTTGTAATTGTTAATCTTGTATGCCGCATTATAATTCCGCTGTGTATGTAATATTGCTTTAATTTGATTAAAGACTGATATGTTCTTATTATTTCGAGGTCATAATAATCAACAATTAGATGCACAAGATTGGTTAAAAACCCTAATTTGACAAGAATTAGCCTAGGGAGGATGAAAATGACCTAAATGTTAATCCAATGACACAACCAAACCTATTGGATGCACGAGATTGGTTAAAAACCCTAATTGGACAAGAATAAGCCTAGGGAGGATGAAAATGACATAAATGTTTATCCAATGACACAAATGAACTTATTAGATGCACAAGATTGGTTAAAAACCAAAATAGGACAAGAATAAGCCTGGGGAGGACGAAAATGACCTAAATGTTCATCCAATGACACAAACGAACCTATTGGATGCACGAGATTGGTTAAAAACCCTAATTGGAGAAGAATAAGCCTAGGGAAGATGAAAGTGACATAAATGTTTATCCAATGACACAAATGAACTTATTAGATGCACCAGATTGGTTAAAAACCCAAATTGGACAAGAATAAGCCTGAGAGGACGAAAATGACCTAAATGTTCATCCAATGACACAAACACACCTATTGAAAGCACGAGATTGGTTAAAAACCCAAATTGGACAAGAATAAGCCTAGGGATGATGAAAATGACATAAATGTTCATCTAATGACACAAACACACCTATTGGATGCACGAGATTGGTTAAAAACCCTAATTGGACAAGAATAAGCCTAGGGAGGCCGAAAATGACCTAAATGTTCATCCAATGACACAAACACACCAATTGGAAGCACGAGATTGGTTAAAAACCCAAATTGGACAAGAATATGCCTAGGGATGATGAAAATGACATAAATGTTCATCCAATGACACAACCACACCTATTGGATGCAGAAGATTTATTAAAATCCCTAATTGAACAAAAATAAGCCTAGTGAGGATGAAAATAACCTAAATGTTAATCTAATGACACAAATGAACTTATTGGATGCACGAGATTGGTTAAAAACCCTAATTGGATAAGAATAAGCCTAGGGAGGATGAAAATGACCTAGATGTTAATACAATGACACAAATGAACTTATTGGATGCACGAGATTGGTTAAAAACCCTAATTGGATAAGAATAAGCCTAGGGAGGATGAAAATGACCTAGATGTTAATACAATGACACAAATGAACTTATTGGATGCACGAGATTGGTTAAAAACCCTAATTGGATAAGAATAAGCTTAGAGAGGATGCAAATGACGTAAATATTCATCCAATGACACCAATGAACTTATTAGATGCACAAGATTGGATAAAAACCCAAATTAGACAAGAATAAGCCTAGGGTGGATGAAAATGACTTAAATGTTAATCCAATGACACAAACACACCTATTGGATGCAGAAGATTGGTTAAAAACCCTAATTGGATAAGAATAAGCCTAGGGAGGATGAAAATGACCTAGATGTTAATACAATGACACAAATGAACTTATTGGATGCACAAGATTGGTGAAAAACCCTAATTTGACAAGAATAAGCCTAGGGAGGACGAAAATGACCTAAAAGTTCATCCAATGACACAAACAAACCTATTGGATGCACGAGATTGGTTGAAAACCCTAATTGGACAAGAATAAGCCTAGGGAGGACGAAAATGACCTAAAAGTTCATCCAATGACACAAACAAACCTATTGGATGCACGAGATTGGTTGAAAACCCTAATTGGACAAGAATAAGCCTAGGGAGTATGAAAATGACCTAAATGTTTATCCAATGACACAAATGAACTTATTAGATGCACAAGATTGGTTAAAAACCCTAATTGGACAAGAATAAGCCTAGGGAGGACGAAAATGACCTAAATGTTCATCCAATGACACAAACACACCTATTGGATGCAGAAGATTGGTTAAAAACCCTAATTGGACAAGAATAAGCCTAGGGAGGACGAAAATGACCTAAATGTTCATCCAATGACAAAAACACACCTATTGGATGCAGAAGATTGGTTAAAATCCCTAATTGAACAATAATAAGACTAGGGAGGATGAAAATGACATAAATGTTAATCCAATGACACAAATGAACTTATTGGATGCACGAGATTGGTTAAAAACCCTAATTGGACAAGAATAAGCCTAGGGAGGACGAAAATGACCTAAATGTTCATCCAGTGACACAAACACACCTATTGGGTACACGAGATTGGTTAAAAACCCTAATTGGACAAGAATAGGCCTAGGGAGGATGAAAAGGACATAAATGTTCATCCAATGACCCCAATGAACTTATTAAATGCACAAGATTGGTTTAAAACCCAAATTGGACAAGAATAAGCCTAGGGTGGACGAAAATAACCTAAATGTTCATCCAATGACACAAACACGCCTATTGGATGCACGAGATTGGTTAAAAACCCTAATTAGACAAGAATAAGCCTAGGGAGGACGAAAATGACCTAAATGTTCATCCAATGACACAAACACGCCTATTGGATGCACGAGATTGGTTAAAAACCCTAATTAGACAAGAATAAGCCTAGGGAGGACGAAAATGACCTAAATGTTCATCCAATGACACAAACACGCCTATTGGATGCACGAGATTGGTTAAAAACCCTAATTAGACAAGAATAAGCCTAGGGAGGACGAAAATGACCTAAATGTTCATCCAATGACACAAACACGCCTATTGGATGCACGAGATTGGTTAAAAACCCTAATTAGACAAGAATAAGCCTAGGGAGGACGAAAATGACCTAAATGTTCATCCAATGACACAAACACGCCTATTGGATGCACGAGATTGGTTAAAAACCCTAATTAGACAAGAATAAGCCTAGGGAGGACGAAAATGACCTAAATGTTCATCCAATGACACAAACACGCCTATTGGATGCACGAGATTGGTTAAAAACCCTAATTAGACAAGAATAAGCCTAGGGAGGACGAAAATGACCTAAATGTTCATCCAATGACACAAACACGCCTATTGGATGCACGAGATTGGTTAAAAACCCTAATTAGACAAGAATAAGCCTAGGGAGGACGAAAATGACCTAAATGTTCATCCAATGACACAAACACGCCTATTGGATGCACGAGATTGGTTAAAAACCCTAATTAGACAAGAATAAGCCTAGGGAGGACGAAAATGACCTAAATGTTCATCCAATGACACAAACACGCCTATTGGATGCACGAGATTGGTTAAAAACCCTAATTAGACAAGAATAAGCCTAGGGAGGACGAAAATGACCTAAATGTTCATCCAATGACACAAACACGCCTATTGGATGCACGAGATTGGTTAAAAACCCTAATTAGACAAGAATAAGCCTAGGGAGGACGAAAATGACCTAAATGTTCATCCAATGACACAAACACGCCTATTGGATGCACGAGATTGGTTAAAAACCCTAATTAGACAAGAATAAGCCTAGGGAGGACGAAAATGACCTAAATGTTCATCCAATGACACAAACACGCCTATTGGATGCACGAGATTGGTTAAAAACCCTAATTAGACAAGAATAAGCCTAGGGAGGATGAAAATGACCTAAATGTTAATCCAATGACACAAATGAACTTATTGGATGCACAAGATTGGTTAAAAACCCTAATTGGACAAGAATAAGCCTAGCGAGGACGAAAGTGACCTAAATGTTCAACCAATGACACAAACAAACCTATTGGATGCACGAGATTGGTTAAAAAGCCTAATTAGACAAGAATAAGCCTAGGGAGGATGAAAATGACAAAAATATTCATCAAATGATACCAATGACCTTATTAGATGAAAAGGATTGGTTTAAAACCCAAATTGGACAAGAATAAGCCTATGGAGGACGAAAATGACCTAAATGTTCATCCAATGACACAAACACACCTATTGGATGCAGAAGATTGGTTAAAATCCCTAATTGGACAAGAATAAGCCTAGGGAGGATGAAAATGACCTAAATGTTAATCCAATGACACAAATGAACTTATTGGATGCACAAGATTGGTTAAAAACCCTAATTGGACAAGAACATGCCTAGGGAGGATGAAAATGACCTAAATCTTCATCCAATGACACAAACAAACCTATTTGATGCACGAGATTGGTCAAAACCCTAGTTGGACAAGAATAAGCCTAGGGAGGATGAAAATGACCTAAATGTTAATCCAATGACACAAATGAACTTATTGGATGCACAAGATTGGTTAAAAACCCTAATTAGACAAGAATAAGCCTAGGGAGGATGAAAATGACCTAAATGTTAATCCAATGACACAAATGAACTTATTGGATGCACAAGATTGGTTAAAAACCCTAATTAGACAAGAATAAGCCTAGGGAGGATGAAAATGACCTAAATGTTAATCCAATGACACAAATGAACTTATTGGATGCACAAGATTGGTTAAAAACCCTAATTAGACAAGAATAAGCCTAGGGAGGATGAAAATGACCTAAATGTTAATCCAATGACACAAATGAACTTATTGGATGCACAAGATTGGTTAAAAACCCTAATTGGACAAGAATAAGCCTAACGAGGACGAAAGTGACCTAAATCTTCATCCATTGACACAAACAAAACTATTGGATGCACGAGATTGGTTAAAAACCCTAATTAGACAAGAATAAGCCTAGGGAGGATGAAAATGACAAAAATATTCATCCAATGAAACCAATGAACTTATTCGATGCAAAGGATTGGTTTAAAACTCAAATTGGACAAGAATAAGCCTATGGAGGACGAGAATGACCTAAATGTTCATCCAATGACACAAACACACCTATTGGATGCAGAAGATTGGTTAAAATCCCTAATTGAACAAGAATAAGCCTAGGGAGGATGAAAATGAACTAAATGTTAATCCAATGACACAAATGAACTTTTTGGATGCACGAGATTTGTTAAAAACCCTAATTGGACAAGAATAAGCCTAGGGAGGATGAAAATGACATAAATATTCATCCAATGTCACCAATGAACTTATTAGATGCACAAGATTGGTTAAAAACCCAAATTGGGCAAGAATAGGCCTAAGGAGGACGAAAATGACCTAAATGTTAATCCAATGACACAAACACACCTATTGGATGCATAAGATTGGTTAAAAACCCTAATTGGATAAGAATAAGCCTAGGGAGGATGAAAATGACCTAAATGTTCATCCAATGACACAAATGAACTTATTAGATGCCAAAGATTGGTTAAAAACCTTAATTGGACAAGAATAAGCCTAGGGAGGATGAAAATGACCTAAATGTTCATCCAATGACACAAATGAACTTATTAGATGCCAAAGATTGGTTAAAAACCTTAATTGGACAAGAATAAGCCTAGGGAGGATGAAAATGACCTAAATGTTCATCCAATGACACAAATGAACTTATTAGATGCCAAAGATTGGTTAAAAACCTTAATTGGACAAGAATAAGCCTAGGGAGGATGAAAATGACCTAAATGTTCATCCAATGACACAAATGAACTTATTAGATGCCAAAGATTGGTTAAAAACCCTAATTGAACAAGAATAAGCTTAGGGAGGATGAAAATGACCTAAATGTTAATCCAATGACACAAATGAACTTATTAGATGCCAAAGATTGGTTAAAAACCCAAATTGGACAAGAATAAGCCTAGGGAGGACGAAAAAGACCTAAATATTCATCCAATGACACAAACACACCTACTGGATGCACAAGTTTGGTTAAAAAACCTAATTGAACAAGAATAAGCTTAGGGAGGATGTAAATGACCTAAATGTTAATCCAATGACACAAATGAACTTATTGGATGCACAAGATTGGTTAAAATCCCTAATTGGACAAGAATAAGCCTAGGGAGGATGAAAATGACCTAAATGTTAATACAATGACACAAATGAACTTATTGGATGCACAAGATTGGTTAAAACCCCTAATTGGACAAGAAGAAGCCTAGGGAGGACGAAAAGACACAAATGAACTTATTGGATGCAAAAGGTTGGTTAAAAACCCTAATTGGACAAGAATAAGCCTAGGGAGGATGAAAATGTCCTAAATGTTAATCCAATGACACAAATGAACTTATTGGATGCAAAAGATTGGTTAAAAACCCTAATTGGAGAAGAATAAGCCTAGGGAGGATGAAAATGACCTAAATGTTAATACAATGACACAAATGAACTTATTGGATGCACAAGATTGGTTTAAAACCCTAATTGGACAAGAATAAGCCTAGCTAGGATGAAAGTGACCTAAATCTTCATCCAATGACACAAACAAACCTATTGGATGCACGAGATTGGTCAAAACCCTAATTAGACAAGAATTAGCCTAGGCAGGATGAAAATGACAAAAATATTCATCCAATGATACCAATGAACTTATTAGATGCAAATGATTGGTTTAAAACCCAAATTTTACAAGAATAAGCCTATGGAGGACGAAAATGACCTAAATGTTCATCCAATGACACAAACACACCTATTGGATGCAGAAATGGATTAATATTGTAGGTCATTTTGGTCTTTCTTAGGTTTATTCTAGTCCATTTCTATTTTTAATCAATGTAGTCTGTCCAATAAGTGAAAAATTCTCAATGGATTGTTATTGAAGGCCATTTTTGTTTTTACAAGCATTATTCTAGTCCATTTTGGTTATAAAACTATGTACTTTGTCCAATAAGTACAAAAGTCTAAATGGATTTATATTTAAGGTCATTTTGGTCTTTACTAGGTTTATTCTAGTCCATTTAGGTTCTTAATCAATTTAGTTCGTCCAACAAGTGGAAAAGTTTCAATAGATTAATATTTTAGGTCATTTGTGTCTTTAGTAGCTATATTCTAGTCCATTTTGGTTCTAAAACTATATAGTTTGTCCAACAAGTTAATTGTTGATGTGTACGACCTCGTAATAATCGGAATATATCATAATGTATCAGTTCTTTATGAAATTAAATCAATTTCATACACACAGCGGAAATTAAATTGTGGCATACAAGATTAGCAAGTTCTGTTAGATTGATATGAGATTAATCAAGATGCATACAAGTCAAATTAACAGATTAAACAATATTACTTATTACAGAATATGTTTAACATGCATCTAATTTTAATCACATATACAGATATATCAAGATAGTAAATCAAAGGAGTTAAGGGTTAGAGAAGATTGCACCAAGAATTTATACTGGTTCAGTTGTCAACTTGACAACCTACATCCAGTCCTGCAAATCCAAACGGATTTCAGATTTTCTTCTCCAATAGAAAGAATCAATTACAGATTGTCCAGTTTCCTCCCCGAAACCTATCTATCTTAATGATCTATTTCCTATTGATCACCCTCTGATCCTTGTAGATACTCAGCAATCTAACACAGAATCAAAGTACGACTCTTTCTTGTTGAACACTCTTCACCCAAGAAAGTAGTCACCAGTTTCTAGCTGGCTTTTCTCGCTTTCGTTTTGTTTCAAAAGTATTATTACAAACAGAATAAAGGAAGAACAAAA
>NW_027334254.1:13715-14195 GCF_000331145.2 Cicer arietinum
AATTTTGAATCCTGGGCTAAAGTAATCGATTCCCAAATCGATTTTATAAACCATTTACCATGCTGGTAATCGATTTCCAAATCGATTTAACTTGAAAACATTTACTGAAAAGTACCAGAATCAACAAAAACTCATACTTCACTAGGATCAATGATCCCTAGTTTCATCCTTATATTCAAAAAACTTTCTTTTGGCAATGCTTTTGTGAAGATATCAGCTAATTGTTCTGTAGTGTTCACATACTCAAGTTTGATAACTCCATTCTGAAAGTGGTCTCTTATGAAGTGATGCCTTACCTCAATGTGTTTTGTCCTTGAATGCATTACTGGGTTCTTGGTTATGCTGATAGCACTTGTGTTGTCACACATTATAGGCACTGTTCCCAAATCGACACCGAAGTCCATTAAATGCTGTTTTATCCACAGAATTTGAGCACAACAGCTCCCAGCTGCTATGTATTCAGCTTCTGCAGTAGACAAT
>NW_027334255.1:0-1579 GCF_000331145.2 Cicer arietinum
CTTGTGCATCTAATAAGTTCATTTGTGTCATTGGTTGAACATTTATGTCATTTTGATCCTCCCAGGGCTTATTCTGGTCCAATTAGGGTTTTTAACCAATCTCGTGCATCCAATAGGTTTGTTTGTGTCATTGGATGAACATTTAGGTTAGGCTTATCCTTGTCCAATTAGGGTTTTTAACCAATCTTGTGCATCCAATAAGTTCATTTGTGTCATTGTGTTAACATCTAGGTCATTTTCATCCTCCCTAGGCTTATTCTTATCCAATTATGGTTTTTACCCATTCTTGTGCATCCAATAGGTGTGTTTGTGTCAATGGATGAACATTTAGGTCCTTTTCGTCCTCCATAGGCTTATTCTTGTCCAATTTGGGTTTTAAAGCAATCCTTTGCATCTAATAAGTTCATTGGTATCATTGGATGAATATTTTTGTCATTTTCATCGTCCCTAGGCTTATTCTTGTCCAATTAGGGTTTTTAACCAATCTCGTGCATCCAATAGGTTTGTTTGTGTCATTGGATGAAGATTTAGGTCATTTTCGTCCTCCCTAGGCTTGTTCTTGTCCAATTAGGGATTTTAACCAATCTTGTGCATCCAATAAGTTCATTTGTGTCATTGTATTAACATTTAGGTCATTTTCATCCTCCCTAGGCTTATTCTTATCCAATTAGGGTTTTTAACCAATCTTGTGCATCCAATAAGTTCATTTGTGTCATTGGATTAACATTTAGGTCATTTTCAACCTCCCTAAGCTTATTATTGTTCAATTAGGTTTTTTAACCAATCTTGTGCATCCAATAGGTGTGTTTGTGTCATTGGATGAACATTTAGGTCATTTTCGTCCTCCATAGGCTTATTCTTGTCCAATTTGGGTTTTTAACCAATCTTGTGCATCTAATAAGTTCATTGGTGTCAATAGATGAATATGTATGTCATTTTTCTCCTTCCTAGGCTTATTCTTGTCCATTAGGGTTTTTAACCAATCTCGTGCATCCAATAGGTTTGTTTGTGTCATTGGATGAAGATTTAGGTCATTTTCGTCCTCCCTAGGCTTATGCTTGTCCAATTAGTGTTTTTAACAAATCTTGTGCATCCAATCATTTCATTTGTGTCATTGGATGAACATTTAGGTCATTTTCGTCCTCCCTAGGCTTATGCTTGTCCAATTAGTGTTTTTAACAAATCTTGTGCATCCAATCATTTCATTTGTGTCATTGGATGAACATTTAGGTCATTTTCGTCCTCCCTAGGCTTATGCTTGTCCAATTAGTGTTTTTAACAAATCTTGTGCATCCAATAAGTTCATTTGTGTCATTGTATTAACATTTAGGTCATTTTCATCCTCCCTAGGCTTATTCTTGCCCACTTAGGGTTTTTAACCAATCTTGTGCATCCAATAATTTCAATTGTGTCATTGTGTTGACATCTAGGTCATTTTCATCCTCCCTAGGCTTATTCTTATCCAATTAGGGTTTTTACCCATTCTTGTGCATCCAATAGGTGTGTTTGTGTCATTGGATGAACATTTATGTCATTTTCATACTCCCTAGGCTTATTCTTGCCCAATTAGGGTTTTAAA
>NW_027334256.1:0-239 GCF_000331145.2 Cicer arietinum
ATGACACAGATGAACTTATTAGATGCACAAGATTGATTAAAAACCCTAATTGGACAAGAATAAACCTAGGGAGGATGAAAACGACCTAAATGTTCACCCAATGACACAAACACACCTATTAGATGCACAAGATTGGTTAAAAACCCTAATTGGACTAGAATAAACCTAGGGAGGACGAAAATGACCTAAATGTTCATCCAATGACACAAATGAACTTATTGCATGCACAAGATTGGTTA
>NW_027334256.1:363-901 GCF_000331145.2 Cicer arietinum
CGAAAATGACCTAAATGTTAATCCAATGACACCAATGAACATATTGGATGCACAAGATTGGTTAAAAACCCTAATTGGACAAGAATAAGCCTAAGGAGGATGAAAATGACCTAAATGTTCATCCAAGTACAAAAATGAACTTATTGAATGCATAAGATTGGTTAAAAACCCTAATTGGACAAGAATAAGCCTAAGGAGGATGAAAATGACCTTAATGTTCATCCAAGGACAAAAATGAACTTATTGAATGCATAAGATTGGTTAAAAACCCTAATTGGACCAGAATAAGTCTAGCGTAGGACGAAAATGACCTAAATGTTACTCCAATGAGACAAATGAACTTATTGGATGCACAAGATTGTTTAAAAACCCTAATTGGACAAGAATAAGTATAGGGAGGATGAAAATGACCTAAATATTCATCCAATGACAAAAACACACATATTGGATGCACAAGATTGGTTAAAAACCCTAATTGGACTGGAATAAACCTAGGGAGGACGAAAATGACCTAAATGTTAATCCAATGACACAAACG
>NW_027334256.1:1244-1627 GCF_000331145.2 Cicer arietinum
GAAAATGACCTAAATATTCATCCAATGACAAAAACACACCTATTGGATGCACAAGATTGGTGTAAAACCCTAATTGGACCAGAATAAGTCTAGGTAGGACGAAAATTACCTAAATGTTACTCCAATGAGACAAATGAACTTATTGGACGCACAAGATTGGTTAAAAACCCTAATTGGACAAGAATATGTAGAGGGAGGATGAAAATGACCTAAATATTCATCCAATGACAAAAACACACCTATTGGATGCACAAGATTGGTGTAAAACCCTAATTGGACCAGAATAAGTCTAGGTAGGACGAAAATTACCTAAATGTTACTCCAATGAGACAAATGAACTTATTGGACGCACAAGATTGGTTAAAAACCCTAATTGGACAAGA
>NW_027334257.1:0-528 GCF_000331145.2 Cicer arietinum
AGGACGAAAATGACCTAAATGTTAATCTAGTGACACAAATGAACTTATTGGATGCACAAGATTAGTTAAAAACCCTAATTAAACTAGAATAAACCTAGGGAAGACGAAAATGACTTTAATGTAAATCCAATGGCACAAATGAACTTATTGAATGCACAAGATTGGTTAAAAACCCTAATTGGACAAGAATAAGCCTAGGGAGGACGAAAATGGCCTAAATGTTAATCCAACGACACAAATGAACTTATTGCATGCACATGATTGGTTAAAAACCCTAATTGAACTAGAATAAACCTAGGGAGGACGAAAATGACTTTAATGTTAATCCAATGGCACAAATGAACTTATCGAATGCACAAGATTGGTTAAAAACCCTAATTGGACAAGAATAAGCCTAGGGAGGACGAAAATGGCCTAAATGTTAATCCAACGACACAAATGAACTTATTGCATGCACATGATTGGTTAAAAACCCTAATTGAACTAGAATAAACCTAGGGAGGACGAAAATGACTTTAATGTTAATCC
>NW_027334258.1:0-330 GCF_000331145.2 Cicer arietinum
TTATTATATAATGGATCTGAATGTAGGTAATTAGGTTGTAAATTAGGTTGTATATATGTATCTTTATGTAGTTACTTAGGTTGTAAATTACAGAGTTACATATATGTTAAAAAAGTTACAGAGTTCTGATTTATGTTCTATTGATTGTGTGAACTGATTGTCTATAATATGTTCTGTTCTACTGATTGTGAAGTGATTTTGGATCAAAAATAATTTTGGGTACAATGATAAAAGACAGCGCTTTTTAAAAAAAGTGCCATAAAAAGCTAAAAAGCATTTTTCATTTCAAATAATTAATTTACAGCGTTTAAAAAAAAAAAAATAACACAT
>NW_027334258.1:847-1105 GCF_000331145.2 Cicer arietinum
TGGGTTTTTAACCAATCTTGTGCATCCAATAAGTTCATTTGTGTAATTGGATGAACATTTAGGTCATTTTCGTCCTCCCTAGGCTTATTCTTGTCCAATTAGGGTTTTTAACCAATCTTGTGCATCCAATAGACGTGTTTGTATCATTGGAAGAACATTTAGGCCATTTTTGTCCTCCCTAGCCTTATACTTGTCCAATAAGGGTTTTTAACAATTCTTGTGCATCCAATAAGTTCATTTGTGTAACTGGATGAACAT
>NW_027334259.1:0-307 GCF_000331145.2 Cicer arietinum
TCAATTAGGGTTTTTAACAAATCTTGTGCATCCAATACGTGTGTTTGTGTCATTGGATGAACACGTAGGTCATTTTCGTCCTTCCTTGGCTCATTCATGTCAAATTAGGATTTTTAACCAATCTTGTGCATCCAATAAGTTCATTTGTGTCATTGGATGAACATTTAGGTCATTTTCATCCTCCCTAGGTTTATTCTAGTCCAATTAGAGTTTTTAACCAATCTTGTGCATTTAATAGGTGTGTTTGTGTCATTGGACGAACATTTAGGTCATTTTCGTCCTCCCTAGGCTTATTCTTGTCCAATTA
>NW_027334260.1:0-6280 GCF_000331145.2 Cicer arietinum
TTATCCTTCTTGTTAAGAAATTTGGTAAATTTCTTAAAAACGATAGAACATTCAAAAAGAAAATTTTCAAGAAGAAAGATAATTCTACATCAAATCAAAATTTCACTTGCTTCGAATGTGGAAAACAAGGACATATTAAAGCAGACTGCCCAAACATTGCTAAGAAGAATTTCAACAGAAAGAAAGACTTCAAGAAAGCATACATAGCTTGGGAAGACAATGGAAGTAAGTCATCTTCAGAAACAGAAAGTGAAGAATGCGCCAATGTTGCATTAATGGCCTCGCATCAATCAGATGATGAAGAGGTTAGTAATATAGACTCTCCTCATTATAATAAGACTAATAAAGAATTAATTATAGAATACAATGATGCTCAAAACGCAATAAAAGAATTACTTAATGAATGTAAAAATCTGTGTAAACTAGTATCAACACAAAAGAAACAAATCTCAAGGTTACAAGAAAAAGTTGATAGTATGGAGAAAAATTCAGAAAAACTAAAACAAAATTCTGCATGCAATAAATGTGAATCCCTCTCTTTCAAAATTATTCAATTAAATAGAGTGATTGAACGGTACGAAAAAGGACAATTAGGATTGGAAAATGTTCTAAACATGCAAAGATACTCAAATGATAAAAGTGGTCTTGGATACTCAAAATTTGATAAACCAAATTTGAACAAAACTATTTTTGTTAAAGCAAGTAGTCAATCTAATCAAGAAAAGATTATAGTTATGAAAAAGGATGATCTTTATAATAAGAAAATTATTCGAAACGATTATAGTTATGAAAAAGGATGATCTTTATAATAAGAAAATTATTCAAAATAAATCTCATACATATGTTACTAATAGTAGATTTAATCCTACTTGTTCTTATTGTGGTCTTCATGGTCATACACCTAATACATGTCACATTAGAAACATTAGTGTTCCAAAAGGTCATTTCATATGGGTAAAGAAAGGTACTAACCATCAAGGACCCAAAGCACATTGGGTACCTAATAAAGTTTGATTTCAATTTTGTAGGTAAGCAAACAAAAGACTTCAAACATGTGGTACTTGGATAGTGGCTGCTCCAAACACATGACGGGTGATATAACAAAATTTTCAGCTTTAACACTTGAGTCAAAGGGACATGTAGTATATGGAGACAACAACAAAGGAAAAATTTTAGGCATTGGAAAAGTTGGTACAGCACCATCTCCCTCAATTGAAGATGTCTTATATGTTGAAGGTCTAAAACATAATCTCATAAGCATCAGCCAGCTTTGTGACAAAGGATACAAGATAGTTTTTAATAAAGATGAGTGCGTCATCCAAAATGAAGCTACAAATGAAACTCAGTTTGTTGGTAAGCGTTTCAAAAACATTTTCATACTTAATTTTGAAGATTTATCCTTGAAAATGAAATGTCTTTTGGTAAGCGACAATAATGATGCTTGGCTATGGCATAAGAGATTTGCTCATATTCACATGGATCATTTAAACAAATTGGTCAAGCATGATCTTGTTGTAGGCTTACCAAAAATAAAATTTATAAAGGATAAATTATGTGACGCTTGTCAAAAAGGCAAACAAACAAAAAGTTCTTTCAAACCTAAAAATGTCATTTCAACTTCTAGACCACTACAATTGATACATATGGATTTGTTTGGTCCATCAAGAACCAAAAGTCTTGGTGGAAACTCATATGGACTAGTTATTGTTGATGATTACTCAAGGTTCACTTGGACCTTATTTTTGGCAAATAAAAATGAAGCTTTTAAGGCATTTAAAAACTATGCCAAGCTAGTCCAAAATGAACAATCTGCCAAAATTGTATCAATTAGAAGTGATCATGGAAGGGAATTTCAAAATACTTCATTTGAAGAATTTTGTGAAGAAAATGGCATTTTTCACAATTTTTCTGCACCAAGAACACCACAACAAAATGGGGTCGTTGAGAGAAAGAATAGATCCTTGATAGAGCTTGCTAGAACTATGCTAAGCGACTCAAATCTACCAAAATACTTTTGGGCAGATGCTGTAAACACAGCATGCTATGTTTCCAACCGGGTAATTATTAGGCCAATTCTTAAGAAAACTCCATATGAACTTTACAAAGGTAGAAAACCCAATATCTCTCACTTTCACATTTTTGGATGTAAATGTTTTGTGTTAAATAATGGTAAAGACAACCTTGGAAAATTTGATGAAAAAGCTGATGAAGGTATATTTCTCGGTTACTCTTTATCTAGTAAAGCATTTAGAATCTTTAATAAAAGAACCTTATTAGTTGAAGAATCAATGCATGTAACCTTTGATGAAACTAACCCCATAAAAGAAGAAAATATTATTTCTTGTGATGATGATGATGTTTTTGAAAGTAATGATCCAAGCAAAGAACTTCAACAAGAAAGTGGAGTCAATATTGAAAGGCAAAGTGATGATCTTCCTAAAGAATGGAGAACCCATAGATATCACCCTATTGACAACATCATAGGTGATATAAATAAAGGAGTCACAACAAGGTTAAAATTGCAAGATGCTTGCTTAAACATGGCGTTTGTTTCTCAAATCGAACCCTCCAAAATTGGTGAAGCACTTAAAGATGATCAATGGATACTTGCCATGCAAGAAGAACTCAATCAATTCGAAAGAAGCCAAGTTTGGGAACTTGTTCCTAATCCTGGAAATAAACACATCATTGGTACAAAATGGGTGTTCAAAAATAAACTAGATGAGAATGGCATAGTTGTTCGCAACAAAGCTAGATTGGTTGCTCAAGGATACAATCAAGAGGAAGGGATAGACTTTGACGAAACATTTGCTCCGGTAGCAAGACTAGAAGCCATACGTCTACTATTAGCATATGCTTGCTCCATGAATTTTGAGTTATATCAAATGGACGTGAAAAGTGCATTTCTCAATGGGTACATAAATGAAGAAGTTTATGTCAAGCAGCCCCCTGGATTTGAAGATTCCAAAAATCCCTCACACGTTTACAAATTGAAAAAGGCTCTTTATGGTCTAAAACAAGCTCCAAGAGCTTGGTATGACAGATTAAGCACCTTTTTATGTGAACGAGGATTTGACAAAGGAGAAGTTGATAAAACGTTATTTGTCAAAAGAGAAAATGGTCACACATTATTGGTTCAAATTTATGTTGATGATATAATATTTGGATCAACCAACAAGGACATATGTGAAGAATTCTCTTCAATAATGCAAGGAGAATTCGAAATGTCCATGATGGGAAAATTAAACTATTTTCTTGGACTTCATATCAAGCAACTTGAGCACGGCATCTTCATCAATCAAGCCAAATATTGTAAAGAATTACTAAAGAAATTTGAAATG
This sequence comes from Cicer arietinum, assembly GCF_000331145.2. Lineage (NCBI taxonomy): Eukaryota > Viridiplantae > Streptophyta > Magnoliopsida > Fabales > Fabaceae > Cicer > Cicer arietinum. The sequence continues at coordinate 3,342 of NW_027334260.1, forward strand.
GAGAATTGCAAAGAAAGTACAACTCCAATGGGCTCCGGAACATATGTTGATAAAGATGCATCAGGAATTTCCATCGACATATCCAAATATCGAGGTATGATTGGATCATTATTATATCTAACGGCCAGCCGGCCAGATATCATGTTTAGTGTTTGTTTGTGTGCAAGATTTCAGGCAGATCCGAAAGAATCACATCTAGTAGCTGTTAAAAGAATTATGAAGTATCTGAAAGGAACAACAAATGTAGGCCTATGGTATCCTAAGGGTAGCATATGTAGCCTAGTAGGATACTCTGATTCGGATTATGCGGGATGCAAAACAGACCGTAAAAGCACCAGTGGCACATGTCATGTCTTAGGAAATGCCCTTGTTTCATGGTCTTGTAAAAAGCAAGCTTGTGTTGCACTTAGTACTGCTGAAGCTGAATATATTGCAGCAGGAAGCTGTTGTGCCCAGATTCTCTGGCTCAAACAGCAATTACATGACTATGGAGTTGATCTCGGATGCATTCCCTTAAGATGTGATAACACAAGCGCAATAAACATCTCAAAGAATCCAATCATGCACTCCAGAACTAAACACATCGATATCCGACATCATTTTCTACGGGATCATGTACTTAAAGGTAATGTTGAGGTAACATTTGTTGATACACACAATCAATTGGCCGATATATTTACAAAACCGTTACCTAAAGACTCATTTTATAAAATCTGAAGAGAACTTGGTATTTTGAGTGAAAATGATCTTTAACCATTGCTGATATACATAGTTTGCCATATCTCTTATGTCTTATTGATTATTGCTTTTTGATACATGAATTTGTGTATTACATGATGCAATCTTCATAAAAAACTGTGTTTGTCGAATACAAATGTCTGTATTCGAATACAAACTTTCCCAGATTTCCTGTATTCGAATACAAAGGATGTGTAGTCGAATACACGTTCTCAGAAAAATGTGTATTCGAATACACGAAGGTGTAGTCGAATACACCTTCGCGTTTTTGCCCAGATATAAAAGCTGCTACACATAAGTTAGGGTTTTTCACTTGGTATTCGAATACAGCCCCAAAGTTCTTCTCTCTTCTCTCCCAAACTCATTCATCCTCCTCCCACTTACTTACCCACTCACCCAACCTAACATAATCCATTACTCTTTACTTCCTTCTTGACATCCCTCTTCATATCTTTCACAACTCTCTCATTCTCTCTAACACCCACTTTCACCAAAAATAACCCTTCTCACCATGGATGCCCGCAAACGAGGACCACGCACCAAACATGCAGCAGTAGGTCCCTCACGAAAACGAACCAAGACTCCTAACATCACGGATCTGTCCCGGCTTCTACACACACCGGAGGAAATTGATCGTTTTCGCACTTTCTACTCGGACAAGCGACTTATTATCCCAAAATACGGTACTTTGGACTCTTTTTCTGACTTTAAATTTCCTGCGTTGCTTAAAGCACAACATGTTGAAGAATTTATAGGCTACAACGGTCCAGTTTATCCAGATTTGGTTAGGGTCTTTTATTGTAATCTCATACAAGAGGGAAAACTGCTAGTCTCGCGCGTTAAGGGTAAAGTTATTCGTTTAAATACCAAAACCATTGGAGAAATTCTGAATATTCCTTTTAATGGTGAACAATTTTGTCCAAACAATTTATGTGAATGGGGTGATATTTCTAAGTATGATGCGTATGTTTCTCTCTGTCGGTTTGATCGCCGCACCATGGAACAAAAGAGAGCTCAGGCGGGTTCCAAATATGCCCAGCAACGGTATGGTGTGGGAAATCATACTGTTGATTATCGGCTTCTTCATTATTTCCTTAGCTACATTTTGGTTCCAAAGGCTGGAAATTACTCCCAAATTTCGGAGTTTGAACTGCAAATTATGAATTTCATGTTTGAAGGTCGTCAACTTAATTGGGCATTTTTCGTGAAATCTATCATGCTTGGATCTCGCGAAGCAATTGGCTTACCATATGCAAAGGAAGTTTCACGGATTTTGGAACACTTTGGTGTGGACTTCTCTGATGAAGTTATGTTTACACCCACCAAAGAAAATCTGCTGGATTTAGGTGTCTTGCCTAGCATGAAGATCATATGGAATGACGAGCTTGAAGCATTTGTGCATAAAGGTGATCATGGTCCACCATCTGAAGATGCACCGGCGGACACTGCTGGACCATCCAACACTGCTGCTCAAGGAGATGAAGATGGCGAGGAAACTGCATCTGATGATGATTATATCTCCAATCAAATGATCATGACTCGCCTTGATTCTTTCCAAACCTTCTTCCAAACTCAATTCGACAAGTTGACCACCTCTATCGACACTCGCTTCACCACTATTGAAACTACTATTGCTCGCAATCATGACGCACTATCTCAAGACATTAGTCAATTATCCGACAAACTTGATCATTTCCACATTCCGACAGAATTTGATTAAGTTTTTAATTTTGTACTAAGTTAACTTTTTGCATTCTGTGTTACTGTAATATTTGCTTTATGAACTCCTTTTGTCGTTTTAATTCTGGTGTATTTTGTATTACTCGTCTCAGGACTTATTATGTATTCACTTTTATGATATTCTACCTTAGTTTGCATATTTGTTATTCTTGTTCCCTTATATGCCTTTTGTGTATGCTTTTACTCGCAACGTGTATGTCTCTTTTTTTTTTCTTCTATTCTTCTTCTTTTTGATCATGTCAAAAGGGGGAGAAAATTTGGTGTTGTTGTTGCATTTCAAACCTTGTAGGCACTCAAAAACAATTTTCAAATCATCACATACAACGGAGGAGTATGCACCTATTACGGGGGAGCAAAGATTTCAACATCACACAACAACATTTTGTCATAATCAAAAGGGGGGAGAATGTAAACATGTTTTTGATGATGACAAGACCACCAACTATGGACAATGCAGCAAG
>NW_027334261.1:0-368 GCF_000331145.2 Cicer arietinum
GCAATCGATTGGGGTGAAGGATTTTGATGAAAACAGAATCCTGGGCTTAATTCAATCGATTGGAAAATCGATTGACAGGATGACTGAGCCCCTGACTTAATGCCAATCGATTTCCAAATCGATTTCCTGAAGGTTTTTAGTGAAATTTTGAACTCTGGCTTGATTCAATCGATTGGGAAATCGATTGAGTGAGTACTGAGCCCCAGGTTTTAAGCCAATCGATGTCCACATCGATTTGGTCGAATATGGATGAGTCCCTGACTTAAGGCCCAATCGATTGGGCAATCGATTTCGTAAAGGATTTTCGAAAACTGATTACAAAATCGATTGGCTAATCGATTTTGTCCATTTGGCCAAGTCCCTGTCTA
>NW_027334261.1:1049-1701 GCF_000331145.2 Cicer arietinum
AGTCATTAAGAGATTCCCCATTCTCAACGCCCAGTTAACTTAAACATTTTCCTCAAATGCACATTAAGTAAACTGAGGTATTAAAAGATTCCCCATTTTTAATACCCATTTACTTAAACGACTTTCAAACAACATTAATTAAATAAGTCATTAAGAGATTCCCCGTTCTTAATACCGATTTAACTTAATGATTTTCAAAACAAAACGTTAAGCAAACAGTCATATTAAGAGATTCCCCATTCTTAATACTCATTTACTGAAACGATTTTCAAAAACGATAGTTAAGTAACCGAGACATTAAGAGATTCCCCATTCTCAACGCCCAGTTAACTTAAACATTTTCCTCAAATGCACATTAAGTAAACCGAGGTATTAAAAGATTCCCCATTTTTAATACTCGTTTAACTCTAATGGTTTTCAAATTCCACAGAAACAAACTCAAACATACTCTCACATTCAAACCATAATTCACAACAAACACACCAATTAACAAACATCAAGTATGGACACGCCAAATACAACGAACACAATTCAACACAACATGACACCCAAATGCAGCAGACTTCATTTACTCATAGTCTTACACAATGACTTCAAATTCATTTACCACGAAACATTCATCAATATAAACAAATCCTAACTCTAAGGTTTT
>NW_027334262.1:0-3640 GCF_000331145.2 Cicer arietinum
ATATTGTTATCAATTTTCTTAAATTATGTGATTTTATCAATAAAGATATATATTTAAGAATAATTAGATAGTGTATGAATTTTGTCTGATACCAATATACACTTTCAATCATAAGTGTCGGTACTTTAGAGATAATAAAGCCTTTCATAATTGAATTTGAAGGCAACACCAATTTACCACAAAAAAATTTATTTTTAGTGACACTCAAAATATTTCACTAGAAGTCAATATTTGGAAGTAGAAAATCTCCAAAGACATTAAATAAGATCCGCCTCTAGTATCAACAAACAAGGTTCTAACTATAGTAAATTGATTGTCACAATAGCTTTTAATTAAAGAAACTTTTTAACTACAGTTAGTTGATGTTAGTCATATAATTATATATTATTGAATGTAACGACAAATACTTGATCTTTGAACTATAGTTATAAGTACATATATTACTATATGTGTCGCAAATCACATTTAACAGTAAATATTGTTTAATTGATTTTTTATTAATGATAAGAATATAAGAAATTTGTATACCTTTTTTTAATAGAATTGACAATAATTAATATAGAAATTGTATTTAAAAATAAAATTACATATTAAAATTGTTTTTACTTTACATTTTAACCATAACAGAGATAAATCATGACTAATATGGTAATTCATGATCCATAAAAATATGAACATTATTCTTATCAAAAAAATCTTAGTGAGTTTGTCTGCCAGAGAGAAGCTGTAAGCTCCTTTTCCCTTGAGTGTTGCTGTCAGCTGTTCAATTATGGGCTGCAATAAGCTCAAAAGAGATATCAAGAAGCCCAGTCGGGTCAAGGAGTTTAAGTAATTTTGGGAGGTGCAATTAGTAGTCGATTTTATCTTTTATTTTTAACTGTTAGAGTTTATTTTCCTAAAGTGGCCTATGGCCCATTTTGTTATGTTGTTGCTGGAAAATGTCATGAAAATTTAAAGTGTGGGTAACGGGTATGTGTACGTGCACTTAAGTACCCAGAGGGTAAGGGTACGGGTATTAAAGTTGATACCCAAGAGAGTACGAGCACGTGTATGTGTATTTTTTTAAATTGCGGGTATGGGGACGGGTACTATAGTACCCTACCCATTGCCATCCCTTAGTCTATCAGTTGCAGCTTCTTTGTTTCCTTTTCTTCTTCAACTTGATGTCACCCTTAGGATATCACTCAATCTCTGTCACCGCTTGATAGTCTTTCACTTGGCTCTAGAACATGGCTAAAAGACTAAAATTGAAGCGGACCGATTAGGAATGAAACCGAGTACTCAGCGGTTTGATTGGATCGAACCGGTTTGATGAGAAATAAATTTTTAATTGAATAAATTGTAACAAAAAGAGCTAACAAGGAGTAGAATGCGCGACCTAAGGATGGTAGCCAATCTGATTACCAATACACTACTTGTCGTCAATTCGTTCTCGGCAACAAAAACCATCAGATCTTATATGCATTTTTCTTCTTCTTCTTCTATTCTTATATGAATTTAATTAAATAATTTTAATCTATGTGATATTTTCAAAGTAGTATTTTTTTGCTTTTTTGAAATATTTTAAAAACTAAATCATCTGGTTTAATATAAAAAATAATATATTTATAGAGATCAAACTATTTAATTCAATTTAATTTAATCACGCTATTCAACTAATTATTTAATAATTTGATTACCGATCCAAATCCAACGAATAGTAAGCAAATTTTTAAAACACTAGTGAAAACATCTTTTATATATATTTCTTTTTTAAAAGTATTTGAGTTTTTTCTTTTTAACTGACATGTGTCGTACTCAAATTAATCACCACTATTAACTCTTTGTTGTAATTATATATTAAAATGTTAAAATTTTAGATTATATATTAAAATGTTAAAATTTTAGATTATATATTAAAATGTTAAAATTTATTCTTTAATCATTACTAGTTCAAGTGCATTTCATCTATTGAACGCTAAATTGGTATTATTATCGATTTGATGATTGTTTAATTTTTTGAACATTATTTAAGAGATTAAAATTAAATAAAAAAAATTTAACAAATCAAAATGTTTATTGATTACAAGACCGAACTTTTTAATATTTAAAAGGTTAAAGAAAATCTAAAAATAACTTAATTAAAATTAAGAAAAAATAGTGGTTTTGTTTTTATGCAATATAAGGCGAATCTGATTTTAGATCATGTAGTTTCTTTAAGATTATACCCCATCTTATTAGATTATTCACTTTTGATATTTCATATAAATTTGATGTTCAAAACATGATGGTGTGGCATGATAACTTGATTATTTAATATTTTTTAATTCATATGAATATGAATTAGTTAACATTATTTTTTAAATACAATTAAAAATAAATCAAGAACAAAATATATGTGAGGTGAATATAGGCAACATGAATTCTTAAGCAAATTAAAAAAGAAAACGGTGTTCCACTAATAAGAAAAGTGCCTTTCATCATTTATTTTTTAATTCAACTAAAAACTAATCAAGAACAATCTAAATCGTTTCCCAAAACCTTTTTATTCTCTAATATATCACCATTATCTCTTTTATTTAAATTTTAAAAATTAATAAAGAAATTTTTGTTTAGCCATCCTTACTTTGACGGCTATTTTTTTGCCACCATATCTATTGACATAGTTGAGTTGAGAAATATAATCCCTTGAAGTCCGTGACAAAAGCTCTATATTTATTTAATTATCGGAACAAATTTATAGCCTCTTCATCTTTTTCTCCTTTATTTATTTATTTTGTTTTTGCTTTTAAGTTTCTTATTGCACCTTCAAAGATCAATTTTACTCCTTTTATAATTATAAGCTGGATAATGGATAAAATATTGTTATTTTTCTTGTTATTTTATGGTAAGTTCAATCTAAACCCTATGTTTTTGTGTTTAGTGTTTGATTGTGGGATTGTGTGCTGGTGTTGGGTTGAAAGAGAGAGCAGATAGATTTGAGTGAGAAAATTGAAAAATAAAAATAGAGTATGAATGTCAAAGAAAAATAGAAAGGTGTAATTTTTTATGTTTTGTTGTTGTGGATACTACATTTAAATTGTTTTTATGGGTTTGAAAGTTGAGTTTGTATGAACATAAGGGTGGTAGGGTTGATGTTTTGAAGAGAAAGGATAAAAGAAAAAAAAAACATTTTTTGTTTTTGTATTAATATAATGAAAGGTATAATAAACTTTTTAATTTTTATTTAACTTTTATGTTTAGTTAAAATACACTTTTAATCTTATTATTTAAAAATTATACAATTTTGACTGTTTAATTTTAACTTCTTAGTTTTAGTTCTTTTATAAATAATTGATCCTATTGATTTTAACTCATTCAATATTACGTTATTTTTATCTTTAATTTTTTTTTATGATTACGTAGAATATGCAATTTATTTTATTTCATTTTATAATTTTCAGCTCATATGATATAATTTATTTTTTTTAAAAGCTGAAAACTTATTTTCAAAATCTTTTAACAATTGAATTTTTTTTTTGTTCATATTGTTGCTTCATTTTTATTTTTATTTTTTAAAAAAATTGTCAAGTGTCCTATTTTGTTGACAGTTTGTTTGTTTTTTTTTTTTGAAAAATTTAAAGGTTTAACTAAAATTTAAATTATTTATTCTTTACTTAAT
>NW_027334263.1:0-649 GCF_000331145.2 Cicer arietinum
TGCAGGAACAAATGACTCAATGATTCTCAAGCCTAGAGCCGACTGGTCTAACGACGACAAAAAGAAGGTAGGTTATAATGCTAAGGATAAGAACATTATAACATCTGCTCTTTGTGCAGAAAAATTCTTTAGGGTATCAAACTGCAAGTCAGCAAAAGAAATGTGGGATATTCTTCAAGAAACACATGAAGGAATCACAGATGTGAAAAGAGCTCGCGTAAATACACTTATGCACGAATACGAATTATTCAGCATGAAAAAGGACGAAAATCTTGTGCATCCAATAAGTTCATTCACACACATTGTGAACAATCTTCACGCATTGGGAAAGCAAGTGGACAACGAACAGCAGATTGGAAAAATTATGAGATGTCTAACCAGAGAATGGCAGCCCAAAATAACAGCCATAGCTGAATCTAAAGATCTAGCAAAGATGACAACTGCAACATTGTTTGGAAAACTAAGGGAACATGAAATGGAACTGCATCGGCTGGACGAATCAGAAATGGAAAGCCGGAAAAAGAAAGGATTATCTCTGAAGGTTCAAGCCCAGCAATTGAAAACTGAATCAGATAGCTGCTCAGATCAATCCAGTAGTGAATCTAAAGAGCCTGAAATCGGGTTGCTTGTCAAGAAATTTAAGAAGTTT
>NW_027334264.1:0-1053 GCF_000331145.2 Cicer arietinum
AATGTTCATCCAATTATACAAATGAACTTGTGGAATGCACAAGATTGGTTAGAAACCCTAATTTCACAAGAATAAGCCTAGGGAGGACAAAAATGACCTAAATGTTCATCCAATAACACAAATGAACTTATCGGATGCACAAGATTGGTTAAAAACCCTAATTGGACAAGAATAAGCCTAGGGAGGACGAAAGTTACCTAAATGTTCATCCAATGACACAAACACACTTATTGGATGCACAAGATTGGTTAAAAACCCTAATTGGACAAGAATAAGCCTAGGGAGGACGAAAGTTACCTAAATGTTCATCCAATGACACAAACACACTTATTGGATGCACAAGATTGGTTAAAAACCCTAATTGGACAAGAATAAGCCTAGGGAGGACGAAAGTTACCTAAATGTTCATCCAATGACACAAACACACTTATTGGATGCACAAGATTGGTTAAAAACCCTAATTGGACAAGAATAAGCCTAGGGAGGACGAAAGTTACCTAAATGTTCATCCAATGACACAAACACACCAATTGGATGCAAAGGATTGGTTAAACACCCTAATTGGACAAGAATAAGCCTAGGGAGGAAGATATTGACCTAAATGTTCATCCAATGACACAAATGAACTTATTGGATGCACAACATAGGTTAAAAACCCTAATTGGACAAGAATAAGCCTAGGGAGGACGAAAATGACCTAAATGTTCATCCATTTACACAAATGAACTTATTGGATGCACAAGATTGGTTAAAAACCCTAATTGGACAAGAATAAGCCTAGGGAGGACGAATATGACCTAAATGTTCATCCAATGACACAAATGAACTTATTGGATGCACAAGATTGGTTAAAAACACTAATTGGACAAGAATAAGCCTAGGGAGGACGAAAATGACCTAAATGTTCATCCAATTATACAAATGAACTTGTGGAATGCACAAGATTGGTTAGAAACCCTAATTGCAAAAGAATAAGCCTAGGGAGGACACAAATGACCTAAATGTTCATCCAATAACACAAATGAACTTATCGGATGCACAAGATTGGTTAAA
>NW_027334265.1:0-1369 GCF_000331145.2 Cicer arietinum
CAGATGAAATCGAGGACTGGGAGACCCTTATAGGATTCTTCTCAAAAATTTATAACTGTTTTTAGGGCTCTACGCCCGACTTTAAACACAAGCCATCGTCTAGTCCGAAAATACGAATTTTGGTCCGTTTTTGTTGGGTGGTACGAAAATCGCCGAAAAAGCTAGATGAAATTGGGGACTGGGAGACCCTTATAGCATTCTTCTCCAAAATGTATAACTGTGTTTCGGGTTCCATACCAGATTTCAAACACTAACCATCATTTTGTTCAAAAATACGAATTTTTGTCTATTTTAGTCAGGTGGTACGAAAATCAACAGAAAAGTCCAGATAAAATCGAGGACTAGGAGACCATTATAGCATTCTTCTCCAAAATTTATAACTGTATTTCGGGTTTCATGCCAGATTTCAAACACTAACGATCGTTTTGTTCGAAAATACGAATTTCGGTCCATTTTAATCAGGTGGTACGAAAATTCACCGAAAAGTCCAGATAAAATCGAGGACTGAGAGGCTCTTATATCATTCTTTTCAAAAATTTATAACTGTGTTTCGGGTTCGGCTTCAAAATTCAAACACTAGCCATCGTCTGGTCCGAAAATACAGATTTTGGCATATTTTTCTCGGTGGGTACGAATATCAACCGAAATGTCCAGATGAAATCGAGGACCAGGGGACCCTTAGAGCATCCATCTCCAAAATTTAAAACTGTGTTTCGGTTTCTGCGTTAGAATTCAAACACTAGCCATCGTCTTTTTCGAAAATACAGATTTCAGTCCATTTTTGTCGAAAGGTACAAAAATCGCCCGAAAAGTCCATATGAAATAGAGGATCGGGAGACCCTTATATCATTCTTCTCCAAAAAGATTAACTGTGTTTCGGGTTCCGCGTCAAAATTCAAACACTAGCCATTGTTTGGTCCGAAAATCCGGATTTCGATCTATTTTGGTCAGGTGTTACGAAAATCACCCGAAAAGTCTAGATGAAATCGTGGACCGGGAGACCCTTATAGCATTCTTCTCAAAAATTGATACCTGTTTTTTGGGCTCTGCGCCCGATTTTAAACACTAGCCATCGTCTAGTCCGAAAATACGAATTTTGGTCCATTTGGGTTGGGTGATACGAAAATCCCCCAAAAGGCTAGATGAAATTGAGGACGAGGACACCCTAGTAGCATTCTTCTCCAAAATTTATAACTGTGTTTCAGGGTTTCGCATCTGATTTCTAACACTAGCCCTCGTCTGGTATGAAAATATAGGTTTTGGTTCTTTTTTGTCGAGGGCTACGAAAATCGCCTGAAAAGTCCAAATGAAATCGTGGACCGAGAGACCCTAATAGCATTTTTCTCCAAAATTTATAACTGAGTTCTAG
>NW_027334266.1:0-1820 GCF_000331145.2 Cicer arietinum
TCAGTTTTTCACTCTATCTGCTTCACTGCTCTGCATCTTCACCAGTTTGTTCATTCTATCTACCATCTACCTACATTCAATCTAGTTTGTTGCGATCATGGCTCGTGTGAAACAAACCCAGGCACATACACCTTCACCTTCTTCATCTTCCACAAGTGAAACTCCTTCACCTCCTCAAACTCTAACAAAGAGAGTTCCGATTCCAACACACAAGATTCTTGCCAAGGACAAGGGAAAGGCTCCTGCTTCTATTCCAGAAAAGATCAAGAAACGTAAGGAACCTCCTACTGAGAAATTAATGGCTGATGCAATGAAGGAGATTACTCAAAAGCGAAAGAAGCAACCCATTCCTTCACCCCCTGCAAAGAAGAAACCCATTTCCTCACCCCCTGCTAAGAAGGTCCCTGCACCAAAAGAAAAGGAACCTCAATCCTCTATATCACCTGAGTTCGTGAAAAGAAAAATCCATGAAGCACGGACAATGGATTTTCCTTATTTTGATAATGTTGAGTTCACTTTTCAGGATCACCTCAGATTCCATGGACTTGAGAACTTTCTTTCGTCTACACTTGACTGTTACCCTAAGCTGATCAGGGAATTCTACTCATCTTTCAAGTTAACTGAAGAAGGTTTCACTGCTCAAGTCAAAGGGAAGAAGATTGCTATGACTTTCGACGATTTCTCTACCTTATCAGGATTGCCTTTTTACGGCAAGTCCATTGAGGGAAGTTCAGAAGCCGACACTGCTGACCAAGGTTGGGAAGAGTCTATGGATAGACACACAGCAGTTAAAGACCTGATGGTCGATGGGTTTGTTGAATCGGTTTCACTGCCCATTGGTCAAATGAAGGTCCAACATAGAATGTTGATGTATGCTTTGACTCGTATGTTAGTGCCAAGATCAGGAAATCACGCAGTAGTCCAGAAGTTGGACATACTACTGCTATGGGGATTATCCAAGGAATTAAGGATGAGCTGGACTTGGATAGTGCTCAGGCACATGTTGGAAGCATCGCAGACTAAGCTCATGCTACCTTATCCGCAACTGATCACCAAGATTCTCAAACGCTTCAAGGTTTCTTTGGTAAATGAAGAATCTGTCAAGACCACCCTGATTTTTGGAGAATCAATTGTGAATCAGATGCAATTGAAAAGGGTGCAAGGAATTTGGATGAGATCACAGCCTGCAGCTGAACCAGCACAGCCTCCACCTCCACCTCCGCCTCAAACTGAAACTGTCCCTGCTACTCCTGCTTTTGTTGTTAAGATTTTGGAATTTATTGAAGCTCAAATGGCACACAATGCCAAGGTGATCGAATCACAGTCCAGTTTGGAAGCATCTTTGAAGACTCTACAAGCATCCTTGAACTCGGTTGCTCAGGATGTGGCTGCGATTCAGACTCACTTAGGTATCAAGTTGTCGTTTGAAGACATTGCAGACATTGGTCGCCAAGCAGCTGAGGAACCAAACCCAGATCCCCTAGTTAACCCTGAGACTCACGAAGAGGAGACACCTGCTGAGGGTAATACAGCGGTCTCAACCCCTTCCTTAGATAATAGTGAGGACCAGCCTAGATTAGGAGATTAGGTTTTAGGATCTGTGCTGTTTTGCCATGTCTTGATGTATTCTTGTGATTTTGTTTAATGCATATGACAGTTTATTCCATCTCTATGAATTCATTTAATATGTTCATAAATTGCTATGATTGTTTTGACTGTTTTTACTACACAAGTTAAATGTTTTCAACCCCAATGCATATGTTCTGTAACATAGGGGGAGAAATTGTTTTTCTGCCTTTTTGCCTTAACTGACAAAGGGG
>NW_027334267.1:0-1459 GCF_000331145.2 Cicer arietinum
GTCATTTTCGTCCTCCAGAGGCTTATTCTTGTTCAATTAGGGTTTTTAACCAATCTTGTGCATTCAATAAGTTATTTTGTGCCATTTAATGAACAATTAGGTCATTTTCGTCGTCCCTAGGCTTATTCTATCCAATTAGGGTTTTTAACCAATCTTGTGCATCCAATAGGCGTGTTTGTATCATTGGATGAACATTTATGTCATTTTCGTCCTCCTTAGGCTTATTCTTGTTCAATTAGGGTTTTTAACCATTCTTTTGCATCCAATAAGTTCTTTTGTGTCATTGAATGAACAATTAGGTCATTTTCGTCGTCCCTAGGCTTATTCTATCCAATTAGGGTTTTTAACCAATCTTGTGCATCCAATAGGCGTGTTTGTATCATTGGATGAACATTTATGTCATTTTCGTCCTCCTTAGGCTTATTCTTGTTCAATTAGGGTTTTTAACCATTCTTTTGCATCCAATAAGTTCTTTTGTGTCATTGAATGAACAATTAGGTCATTTTCGTCGTCCCTAGGCTTATTCTATCCAATTAGGGTTTTTAACCAATCTTGTGCATCCAATAAGTTCATTTGTCTCATTGGATTAACATTTAGGTCATTTTCGTCCTCCCTAGGCTTATTCTTGTCCAATTAGGGGTTTTAACGAAACTTGTGCATCCAATAGATGTGTTTGTGTCGTTGGCTAAACATTTAGGTCATTTTCTACCTCTGTACGCTTTTTCTTGGTTAATTAGGGTTTTTAACCAATCTTGTGCATCCAATAAGTTCATTTGTGTCATTTACTGAACAATTAGGTCATTTTCGTCCTCCCTAGGTTTATTCTTGTCTAATTAGGGTTTTTAACCAATCGTGTGCATCCAATAGGTGTGTTTGTGTCATTGGATTAATATTTAGGTCATTTTCGTCCTCCCTAGGCTTATTCTTGTCCATTTAGGGTTTTTAACGAATCTTGTGCATCCAATAAGTTCATTTGTGTGATTGGATTAACATTTAGGTCATTTTCGTCCTCCCTAAGCTTATTCTTGTCCAATTAGGGTTTTTAGCCAATCTTGTGCATCCAATAAGTTCATTTGTGTCATTGAATTATCATTTAGGTCATTTACGTGCTCCCTAGGCTTACTCTTGTCCAATTAGGGTTTTTAATGAATCTTGTGCATCCAATAAGGTCATTTGTGTCATTGGATTAACATTTAGGTCATTTTCGTCCCCCCTAGGCTTATTCTTGTCCAATTAGGGTTTTTAACCAATGTTCTGCATCCAATAGGCGTGTTTGTATCATTGGATGAACATTTATGTCATTTTCGTCCTCGTTAGGCTTATTCTTGTTCAATTAGGGTTTTAACTATTCTTTTGCATCCAATAAGTTCTATTGTGTCATTGAATGAACAATTACGTCATTTTCGTCGTCCCTAGGCTTATTCTATCCAATTAGGGTTTTTAACCAATCTTGTGCATC
>NW_027334268.1:0-640 GCF_000331145.2 Cicer arietinum
TAAAACCCCTAATTGGACAAGAATAAGTCAAGGGAGGACGAAAATGACCTAAATGTACATCCATCGACACAAACACACCTATTGGATGCACAAGATTGGTTAAAACCCAAGTCGGACAAGAATAAACCTAGGGAGGACGAAAATGACCTAAATGTTCATCCAACGACCAAAAGATTGGTTAAAAACACTAATTGGACAAGAATAAGCTTAGGGAGGACTAAAATGACCTAAATATTAATCCAATGACACAAACACAGCTATTGTATGCAAAAGATTGGTTAAAAACACTAATTGGACAAGAATAAGCTTAGGGAGGACTAAAATGACCTAAATATTAATCCAATGACACAAACACACCTATTAGATGCACAAGATTGGTTAAAAACCCTAGTTGGAAAAGAATAAGTCTAGGTAGGACGAAAATAACCTAAATGTTTATTCAATGACACAAACAAACCTATTGGATGCACAAGATTTGTTAAAAACCATAGTTCAACAAGAATAAGTCAATGTAGGACGAAAATGACCTAAATGTTCATCCAATGACACAAACACACCTATTGGATGCACAAGATTGGTTAAAAACCCTAATTGGACTAGAACAAGCCTAGGGAGGACGAAAATGACCTAAATGTTCATC
>NW_027334268.1:938-1180 GCF_000331145.2 Cicer arietinum
CCAATCACACAAACACACCTATTGGATGCACAAGATTGGTTAAAAACCTTAATTGGACTAGAATAAACCTAGGGAGGACGAAAATGACCTAAATTTTCATCCAATGACACAAATAAACTTATTGGATGCCCAAGATTGGTTAAAAACCCTAGTTGAACAAGAATAAGTCAATGTAGGATGAAAATGACCTAAATGTTCCTCCAATGACATAAACACACCTATTGGATGCACAAGATTGGTTA
>NW_027334269.1:0-219 GCF_000331145.2 Cicer arietinum
ACAAATGAACTTATTGGATGCACAAGATTGGTTAAAAAACCTAGTTGGACAAGAATAAGCCAATGAAGGAGGAAAATGACCTAAATGTTCATCAAATGACATTAACACACCTATTGGATGCACAAGATTTGTTAAAAACCCTAATTGGACAAGAATAAGCCTAGGGAGGAAGAAAATGACCTAAATGTTCATCCAATGACACAAATGAACTTATTAAAT
>NW_027334269.1:280-1513 GCF_000331145.2 Cicer arietinum
ATGACACAAACAAACCTATTGGATGCACAAGATTGGTTAAAAACCCTAATTGGACAAGAATAAGCGAAGGGAAGACAAAAATGACCTAAATGTTTATCCAATGACACAACTGAACTTATTAGATGCACAAGATTGGTTTAAAACCCTAATTGGACAAGAATAAGCCAAGGAAGCACGAAAATGACCTAAATGTTCATCCAATGACAAAAACACATCTATTGGATGCACAAGATTGGGTAAAAACCCTAATTGGACAAGAATAAACCTAGGGAGGATGAAAATGACCAAAATGTTCATCCAATGACATAAATGAACTTATTGGATGCACAAGATTGGGTAAAAACCCTAATTGGACAAGAATAAACCTAGGGAGGACGAAAATGACCTAAATGTTAATCCAAGGACACAAATGAACTTATTGGATGCACAAGATTCATAAAACCCTAATTGGACAAGAATAAGCCTAGGGAGGACGAAAATGACCTAAATGTTTATCCAATGACACAAACACACCTATTGGAGGCACCAGATTGGTTTAAAACCCTAATTGGACTAGAATAAACCTAGCGAGGACGAAAATGACCTAAATATTCATCCAATGACACAAACACACCTATTGGATGCACAAGATTGGTTAAAACCCTAATTGGACAAAAATAAGCCAAGGGAGGACGAAAATGACCTAAATATTCATCCAATGACACAAACACACGTATTGGATGGACAAGATTTCATAAAAACCCTAATTGGACAAGAATAAGCCTAGGGAGGACGAAAATGACCTAAATATTTTCCAATGACACAAACACACCTATTGGATGCACAAGATTTGTTAAAAACCCTAATTGGACAAGAATAAGTCTAGGGATTACGAAAATGACCTAGATGTTCATCCAATGACACAAACACACCTATTGGATGCACAAGATTTGTTAAAAACCCTAATTGGACAAGAATAAGTCTAGGGATTACGAAAATGACCTAGATGTTCATCCAATGACACAAACACACCTATTGGATGCACAAGATTTGTTAAAAACCAAATGTGAATCCAATGACACAAATGAACTTATTGGATGCACAAGATTGGTTAAAAACCTAATTCGACTAGAATAAGCTTAGGGAGGACGAAAATGACCTAAATGCTTATCCTATAACACAAATGAACTAATTAGATGCAGAAGATTGGTTAAAAACCCTAATTGGACTAGAATAAGCCTAGGGAGGACGACA
>NW_027334270.1:0-4719 GCF_000331145.2 Cicer arietinum
TCTTGTGCATCCAATAGGTGTGTTTATGTCATTGGATGAACATTTAGGTCATTTTCTTTCTCCTTAGGCTTATTCTTGTACACTTAGGGCTTTTAACCAATCTTGTGCATCCAATAAGTTCATTTGTGTCATTGGATGAACATTTAAGTGATTTTCGTCATCCCTAGGTTAATTCTAGTCCAATTTGGGTTTTTAACCAATCTTGTGCATTCAATAGGTGTGTTTGTGTCATTGGATGAAGCTTTAGGTAATTTTCGTCCTCCCTATGCTTATTATGTTCCAATTAGGGGTTTTAACCTATCTTGTGCATCCAATATGTTCATTTGTGTCATTGGATAAACAATTAGGTCATTTTCCTCCTCCCTCGGTTTATTCTAGTCCAATTAGGATTTTTAACCAATCTTGTGCATCCAATAGGTGTGTTTGTGTCATTGGATGAACATTTAGATCATTTTTGTCCTCCCTAGGCTTATTCTTGTCCTATTAGGGTTTTTTTACCAATCTTGTGCGTCCAATACGTGTGTTTATTTCATTGGATGAACATTTAGGTCATTTTCGTCCTCCCTAGACTTATTCTTGTCCAAGTAGGGTTTTTAACCAATCTTGTGCATCCAATAGGTGTGTTTGTGTCATTGGATGAACATTTAGATCATTTTTGTCCTCCCTAGGCTTATTCTTGTCCTATTAGGGTTTTTTTACCAATCTTGTGCGTCCAATACGTGTGTTTATTTCATTGGATGAACATTTAGGTCATTTTCTACCTCCCTAGGTTTATTCTAGTCCTATTAGGGTTTATAACCAATCTTGTGCATCCAATATCTCTGTTTGTGTTATTGGATGAACATTTAGGTCATTTTCGTCCTCCCTAGACTTATTCTTGTCCAAGTAGGGTTTTTAACCAATCTTGTGCAACCAATAGGTGTGTTTGGGTCATTGGATGAACATTTAGGTAATTTTCGTCCTCCTTTGGCTTATTCTTGTCCAATTAGGGTTTTTAACCAATCTTGTGCGTCCAATAGGTGTGTTTGTGTCATTGCATGGACATTTAGGTCGTTTTCGTCCTCCCTAGACTTATGCTTGTCCAACTAGGGTTTCTAACCAATCTTGTGCATCCAATAGGTGTGTTTGTGACATTGGATGAATATTTAGGTCATTTGCGTCCTCCCTAGGCTTATTCTTGTCCAATTAGGGTTTGTAACCAATCTTGTGCATCCAATAAGTTCATTGGTCATTGGATGAACATTTAAGTGATTTTCCTCCTCCCTAGGTTTATTCTAGTCCAATTAGGGTTTTTAACCAATCTTGTGCATTCAATAGGTGTGTTTGTGTCATTGGATGAAGATTTTGGTCATCTTCGTCCTCCCTAGGTTTTTTCTTGTCCAATTAAGGTTTTTAACCAATCTTGTGCATCCAATAGGTGTGTTTACGTCATTGGATGAACATTTAGGTCATTTTCGTCCTCCCTAGGTTTATTCTAGTCCGATTAGGGTTTTTAACCAATCTTGTGCATCCAATAGGTGTGTTTACGTCATTGGATGAACATTTAGGTCATTTTCGTCCTCCCTAGGTTTATTCTAGTCCGATTAGGGTTTTTAACCAATCTTGTGCATCCAATAGGTGTGTTTACGTCATTGGATGAACATTTAGGTCATTTTCGTCCTCCCTAGGTTTATTCTAGTCCGATTAGGGTTTTTAACCAATCTTGTGCATCCAATAGGTGTGTTTACGTCATTGGATGAACATTTAGGTCATTTTCGTCCTCCCTAGGTTTATTCTAGTCCGATTAGGGTTTTTAACCAATCTTGTGCATCCAATAGGTGTGTTTACGTCATTGGATGAACATTTAGGTCATTTTCGTCCTCCCTAGGTTTATTCTAGTCCGATTAGGGTTTTTAACCAATCTTGTGCATCCAATAGGTGTGTTTACGTCATTGGATGAACATTTAGGTCATTTTCGTCCTCCCTAGGTTTATTCTAGTCCGATTAGGGTTTTTAACCAATCTTGTGCATCCAATAGGTGTGTTTACGTCATTGGATGAACATTTAGGTCATTTTCGTCCTCCCTAGGTTTATTCTAGTCCGATTAGGGTTTTTAACCAATCTTGTGCATCCAATAGGTGTGTTTGTGTCATTTGATGACCATTTAGGTCATTTTCGTCCTCCCTAGGTTTATTCTTGTCCAATTAGGGTTCTTTTGCCAATCTTCTGCATCCAATAGGCGTGTTTATGTCATTTGATGAACATTTAGGTCATTTTCGTCCTCACTCGGTTTATTCTAGTCTAATTAGGGTTTTTAACCAATCTTGTGCATTCAATAGGTGTGTTTGTGTCTCTGGACGAAGATTTATGTCATTTTAATCTTTCCTAGACTTATTCTTGTCCAACTAGGGTTTTTAACCAATCTTGTGCATCCAATAGGTGTGTTTATGTCATTGGATGAACATTTTGGTCATTTTCGTCCTCCCTAGGTTTATTCTAGTCCTATTAGGGTTTATAACCAATCTTGTGTATTCAATAAGTTCATTTGTGTCATTAGATGAACATTTAGGTCGTATTCGTCCTCCCTAGGTATATTCCAGTCCTATTAGGGTTTTTATCCAATCTTGTGCATGCAATAGGTGGGTTTGTGTCATTGGATGAACATTTAGGTCATTTTCGTCCTGCAAAGGCTTATTCTTGTCCAATTAGGGTTTTTAACTAATCTTGTGAATCCAATAAGTTCTTTTGTGTCATTGGATGAACATTTAGGTTATTTTCGTCATTCCTAGAATTATTCTTGTCCAACTAGGGTTTTTAACCAATCTTCTGCACCCAATAGGTGTGTTTCTGTCATTGGTTGAACATTTAGGTCATTTTCGTCCTCCCTAGGTTTATTCTAGTCCAATTAGGGTTTTTAACCAATCTTCTGCACCCAATAGGTGTGTTTCTGTCATTGGTTGAACATTTAGGTCATTTTCGTCCTCCCTAGGTTTATTCTAGTCCAATTAGGGTTTTTAACCAATCTTCTGCACCCAATAGGTGTGTTTATGTCATTGGATGACATTTAGGTGTTTTTCTTTCTCCCTAGGTTTATTCTAGTCCAATTAGGGTTTTAAACCAAGCTTGTGCATCCAATAGGTGTGTTTGTGTCATTTGATGATCATTTAGGTCATTTTCGTCATCCCAAGGCTTATTCTTGTTCAATTAGGGTTTTTAACCAATCTTGTGCATCCAATAAGTTCGTTTGTGTCATTGGATAAACATTTACGTCATTTTCTTCCTCCCTAGGTTTTTTCTAGTCCAAGTTGGGTTTTTAACCAATCTTGTGCATCATATTGGTGTGTTGGTGTCATTGGATGAACATTTAGGTCATTTTCGTCCTCCCAAGGCTTATTCTTGTCCAATTAGGGTTTTTAACCAATCTTGTGCATCAAATAAGTTCATTTGTGTCTTTGGATGGACATTTTGGTCATTTTCGTCCTCCCTAGGTTTATTCTTGTCAAATTAGGGTTTTTTTGCCAATCTTCTGCATTAAATAGGTGTGTTTATGTCATTGGATGAACATTTAGGTCATTTTCGTCCTCCCTAGGTTTATTCTAGTCTAATTAGGATTTTTAACCAATCTTGTGCATTCAATAGGTGTGTTTGTGTCATTGGACGAAGATTTAGGTCATTTTCATCCTTCCTAGACTTATTCTTGTCCAACTAGGGTTTTTAACCAATCTTATGCATCCAATAGGTGTGTTTATGTCATGGGATGAACATTTAGGTCATTTTCTTTCTCCCTAGGCTTATTCTTGTCCAATTAGGGCTTTTAACCAATCTTGTGCATCCAATAAGTTCATTTGTGTCATTGGATGAACATTTAAGTGATTTTCGTCATCCCTAGGTTTATTCTAGTCCAATTTGGGTTTTTAACCTATCTTGTGCATTCAATAGGTGTGTTTGTGTCATTGGATAAAGATTTAGGTAATTTTCCTCCTCCCTATGCTTATTCTGTTCCAATTAGGGTTTTTAACCAATCTTGTGCATCCAATAAGTTGATTTGTGTCATTGAATGAACATTTAGGTCATTTTCCTCCTCCCTCGGTTTATTCTAGTCCAATTAGGATTTTTAACCAATCTTGTGCATCCAATTGGTGTATTTGTGTCTTTGGATGAACATTTAAGTGATTGTCGTCCTCCCTAGTTTTATTCTAGTCAGATTAGGGTTTTTAACCAATCTTGTGCATTCAATAGGTGTGTTTATGTCATTAGATGAATATTTAGGTTATTTTCGTCCTCCTTAGGTTTATTCTAGTCCTATTAGGGTTTTTAACCAATCTTGTGCATCCAATAGGTGTGTTTGTGTCATTTGATGAACATTTAGATCATTTTTGTCCTCCCTAGGCTTATTCATGTCCAATTAGGGTTTTTAACCAATCTTGTGCATCCAATAGGTGTGTTTATGTCATTGGATGAACATTTAGGTCATTTTCGTCCTCCCTAGGTTTATTCTAGTCCTATTAGGGTTTTTAACCAATCTTGTGCATCCAATAGGTGTGTTTGTGTCATTGGATGAACATTTAGATCATTTTTGTCCTCCCTAGGCTTATTCTTGTCCTATTAGGGTTTTTTTTACCAATCTTGTGCGTCCAATACGTGTGTTTATTTCATTGGATGAACATTTAGGTCATATTCTTCCTCCCTAGGTTTATTCTAGTCCTATTAGGGTTTATAACCAATCTTGTGCATCCAATA
>NW_027334270.1:4840-6302 GCF_000331145.2 Cicer arietinum
TGTCCTATTAGGGTTTTTAACCAATCTTGTGCATCCAATAGGTGTGTTTGTGTCATTGGATGAACATTTAGGTCATTCTCGTCCTCCCTAGGCTTATTCTTGTTCAATTAGAGTTTTTAACCAATCTTGTGAATCCAATAGGTGTGTTTATGTCATTGGATGAACATTTAGGTCATTTTCGTCCTACCTAGACTTATAATTGTCGAACTAGGGTTTGTAACAAATCTTGTGCATCCAATAAGTTCATTTGTCATTGGATGAACATTTAAGTGATTTTCGTCCTCCCTAGGTTTATTCTAGTCCAATTAGGGTTTTTAACCAATCTTGTGCATTCAATAGGTGTGTTTGTGTCATTGGATGAAGATTTAGGTCATCTTCGTCCTCCCTAGGTTTTTTCTTGTCCAATTAGGGTTTTTAACCAATCTTGTGCATCCAATAGGTGTGTTTGTGTCATTGGATGAACATTTAGGTCATTTTCGTCCTCCCTAGGTTTATTCTAGTCCGATTAGGGTTTTTAACCAATCTTGTGCATCGAATATGTGTGTTTGTGTCATTGGATTAACATTTAGGTCATTTTCGTCCTCCCAAGGCTTAGTTTTGTCCAATTAGGGTTTTTAACAAATCTTGTGCATCCAATACGTTCATTTGTGTCATTGGATGACCATTTAAGTGATTTTGGTCCTCCCTAGGTTTAATCTAGTCCAATTAGGATTTTTAAGCAATCTTGTGCATCCAATAGGTGTGTTTGTGTCAGTGGATGAGCATTTAGGTCATTTTCGTCCTCCCTAGGTTTATTCTAGTCAAATTAGGGTTTTAAACCAATGTTGTGGAACGAATAGGTGTGTTTGTGTCATTGGATGAACATTTAGGTCAGTTGCGTCCTCCCTAGGCTTATTCTTGTCCAATTAGGGTTTGTAACCAATCTTGTGCATCCAATAAGTTCATTTGTCATTGGATGAACATTTAAGTGATTTTCGTCCTCCATAGGTTTATTCTAGTCCAATTAGGGTTTTAAACCAATGTTGTGGATCGAATAGGTGTATTACGTCATTGGATTAACATTTAGGTCATTTTCGTCCTCCCAAGGGTTATTCTTGCCCAATTAGGGTTTTTAACCAATCTTGTGCATTCGATAAGTTCATTTGTGTCATTGGATGAACATTTAGGTCATTTTCCTCCTCCCTCGGTTTATTCTAGTCCAATTAGGATTTTTAACCAATCTTGTGCATCCAATTGGTGTATTTGTGTCTTTATATGAACATTTAAGTGATTTTCGTCCTCCCTAGTTTTATTCTAGTCCAATTAGGGTTTTGTATCAATCTTGTGAATTCAATAGGTGTGTTTATGTCATTGGACGAATATTTAGGTCATTTACGTCCTCCCTAGGTTTATTCTAGTTCTATTAGGCTTTTTAACCAATCTTGTGCATCCAATAGGTGTGTTTGTGTCATTGGATGAACAT
>NW_027334271.1:0-6284 GCF_000331145.2 Cicer arietinum
GAAATCATCACCTTATTTAAATATCACTAAGATCATACATCACATATTCTTATAATGAAAATCAAATCTTCATAAACAACCATATAAAAATCAAAGCTTCCACCCCACATATCATGAAAATCATATATTCATAAGCAACTATAATAAAGATAAAGCTTCCACTACACATATCAAGAAATCATATATTCATAAAAGTATCATAAAAATCAAGGAAATGCAATGTTATGCATGAGCTTAGACTCTACTTCACAATGTGGTACCATTCTAACTCTGAAGTACTTGATTAGGAGGCTTGATAATATGACACCATCCCGGTGGACAGACAATTCAAATTGGCCATGTCGTCATAGATCCCCTCAACTCAACCCGAGATACATATACGTGACAGTCGAAGTAAACGTGTGTTGCGTGGTAGCTCCCAACATTTGGAGTGCTACCTCCAAGTCACCTAGGAACTCCCCACCCGAATACCTCTAAGGACTAACAATCTTGCCTTAAGGCTCGATAGCAGGCCGCCACAATCAGGCTCATTCAGTTGTACTTCCATGGAATCACTAGGCTTGTCAGGCCCTACCTATATGATGACAAAATAATCTTCACTTCACAAATTCTCAATATTTATTTTGTCCCCGCATTGGCCTATGATACTCCATTAAGACCGTCGTCTCAAACACAATATGGAATCACAATTATTTCACCAACTATGGGGTTACTTCGTTATTCTCATCGCAATTCACAACATCGCTATCATTAATCATATCTCATCACATAAACACGTCTAATCAAACACACACATTTAACAATAATAAATCAAATATCACAATAATATCAAATGTCACACATTTAACGAAATTAAATCAAATATCACAGTAATATCAAATGCCCAACATTTAACGAAATTAAATCAAATATCACAATAGTATTAAATACCACACATTTAACGAATCAATCAACACCTTATAAGTATTTCTATTCGATATTTTAATCTCACAATTTCCATTTTACATATTAATTAATTTATCACTCCAAGGGCTACTGCCGTACGTAGCGAGCCTCGGATGAATCATTGGGAAATACGGTTTTCCCGTTCATCTCACACTATATTATACTCATGAATTGAAACTCTCTCTCACCCCTTACCTTATGTTGACGCTTTCACACAAATTTGATTCCACAAGCAAACAACCTTTGTTCATTGATTCTTTGTTCTTCAATTGATCTAACTCGACAGTTTTTAGGTAAACGTTAAAAATAAATTATGAGAAGATACTCTAAAAATTAAATTCGAAATTAGGTCAAGGAAAATTACCATAAATAAAAAAAACCAACCAGTGATAATATAGCCACTTTTCACATGGTCGTTTTGGCGTTGGTTTCACTCAAATCGGACTTACGGTGAATGAGAACGATGCAAAGTAACGAATTCTACAAACAAAAAAGTCAGTTACTTTAGAGAGAAATTGTGGTTGTTAAAAATCTAGAAAATCATGTTTAATTGACTAGTTAAATGAATGAAATAACATACTCAAGTTTGGGGGAAAATGGAGAAAATTTTCTGGTACAATTATCGATCACCGATGTCAAACGATAAGTTATTGTTGTGTTTCCTCCTTGGTTTTACGGCTGCTCTTCCAACTCCCCTCCCTTTATTTTGTTTTATTTTATTAACAATTAGGGTTCACACATGAGTCAAACCCATTGGTCCCTTTATTTATGTTTTTGTTTTACTATTATTATTATTATTATTATTATTATTATTATTATTATTATTATTATTATTATTATTATTAACTACTGTTTGCTTAACGTTTTGTTTTGAAAATCATTAAGTTAAATCGGTATTAAGAACGGGGAATCTCTTAATGACTTATTTAATTAATGTTGTTTGAAAGTCGTTTCGGTAAATGAGTATTAAGAATGGGGAATCTCTTAATATGACTGTTTGCTTAACGTTTTGTTTTGAAAATCATTAAGTTAAATCGGTATTGAGAACGGGGAATCTCTTAATGACTTATTTAATTAATGTTGTTTGAAAGTCGTTTCGGTAAATGAGTATTAAGAATGGGGAATCTCTTAATATGACTGTTTGCTTAACGTTTTGTTTTGAAAATCATTAAGTTAAATCGGTATTGAGAACGGGGAATCTCTTAATGACTTATT
Source organism: Cicer arietinum (assembly GCF_000331145.2). NCBI lineage: Eukaryota > Viridiplantae > Streptophyta > Magnoliopsida > Fabales > Fabaceae > Cicer > Cicer arietinum. The sequence goes on from NW_027334271.1 coordinate 2,161, forward strand.
TAATTAATGTTGTTTGAAAGTCGTTTCGGTAAATGAGTATTAAGAATGGGGAATCTCTTAATATGACTGTTTGCTTAACGTTTTGTTTTGAAAATCATTAAGTTAAATCGGTATTGAGAACGGGGAATCTCTTAATGACTTATTTAATTAATGTTGTTTGAAAGTCGTTTCGGTAAATGAGTATTAAGAATGGGGAATCTCTTAATATGACTGTTTGCTTAACGTTTTGTTTTGAAAATCATTAAGTTAAATCGGTATTAAGAACGGGGAATCTCTTAATGACTTATTTAATTAATGTTGTTTGAAAGTCGTTTCGGTAAATGAGTATTAAGAATGGGGAATCTCTTAATATGACTGTTTGCTTAACGTTTTGTTTTGAAAATCATTAAGTTAAATCGGTATTGAGAACGGGGAATCTCTTAATGACTTATTTAATTAATGTTGTTTGAAAGTCGTTTCGGTAAATGAGTATTAAGAATGGGGAATCTCTTAATATGACTGTTTGCTTAACGTTTTGTTTTGAAAATCATTAAGTTAAATCGGTATTAAGAACGGGGAATCTCTTAATGACTTATTTAATTAATGTTGTTTGAAAGTCGTTTCGGTAAATGAGTATTAAGAATGGGGAATCTCTTAATATGACTGTTTGCTTAACGTTTTGTTTTGAAAATCATTAAGTTAAATCGGTATTAAGAACGGGGAATCTCTTAATGACTTATTTAATTAATGTTGTTTGAAAGTCGTTTCGGTAAATGAGTATTAAGAATGGGGAATCTCTTAATATGACTGTTTGCTTAACGTTTTGTTTTGAAAATCATTAAGTTAAATCGGTATTAAGAACGGGGAATCTCTTAATGACTTATTTAATTAATGTTGTTTGAAAGTCGTTTCGGTAAATGAGTATTAAGAATGGGGAATCTCTTAATGACTCGTTTACTGAATGTTTTGCGAGAAAATCGTTTAAGTCAAAAGTATATTAAGAATGGGGAATCTCTTAATATGACTGTTTGCTTAACGTTTTGTTTTGAAAATCATTAAGTTAAATCGGTATTAAGAACGGGGAATCTCTTAATGACTTATTTAATTAATGTTGTTTGAAAGTCGTTTAAGTAAATGGGTATTAAAAATGGGGAATCTTTTAATACCTCGGTTTACTTAATGTGTATTTGAGGAAAATGTTTAAGTTAACTGGGCGTTGAGAATGGGGAATCTCTTAATGTCTCGGTTACTTAACTATCGTTTTTGAAAATCGTTTCGGTAAATGAGTATTAAGAATGGGGAATCTCTTAATATGACTGTTTGCTTAACGTTTTGTTTTGAAAATCATTAAGTTAAATCGGTATTAAGAACGGGGAATCTCTTAATGACTTATTTAATTAATGTTGTTTGAAGGTCGTTTAAGTTAAATGGGTATTAAAAATGGGGAATCTTTTAATATCTGCATTTGCTTAACGATTGTTGTGAATGGAGTCTGTGTATGCTCATGCATTTCATTTGGTAAATTGTGTCGACCCGTGATAGGTGACACCTTGGTAAACTGTGCTGACCCGTGATAGGTGGTACGTTTACGATTTACGTTTTTGGTAAATTGTGTTGACCCGTGATAGGTGACACCTCGGTAAACTGTACTGACCCGTGATAGGTGGTACGTTTACGATTTACGTTTTTGGTAAATTGTGTTGACCCGTGATAGGTGACACCATGGTAACTGTACTGACCCGTGATAGGTGGTACATTTACGATTCCCGCTTTTTCTTTTAGTAAATCGTGTTGACCCGTGATAGGTGACACCATGGTAACTGTACTGACCCGTGATAGGTGGTACATTTACGATTTACATTTTTGGTGGATTGTGCTGACCCGTGATAGGTGGCACCTCGGTAAACAGTACTGGTCTGTGATAGGCGGTACGTTTACGATTCCCGCTTTTTCTTTTAGTAAATCGTGTTGACCCGTGATAGGTGACACCATGGTAACTGTACTGACCCGTGATAGGTGGTACATTTACGATTTCCGCTTTTTCTTTTAGTAAATCGTGTTGACCCGTGATAGGTGACACCATGGTAACTGTACTGACCCGTGATAGGTGGTACATTTACGATTTCCGCTTTTTCTTTTAGTAAATCGTGTTGACCCGTGATAGGTGACACCTCGGTAAACTGTACTGACCCGTGATAGGTGGTACGTTTATGATTTACGCATTTTAGTAAATCGTGTTGACCCGTGATAGGTGGCACCTCGGTAATTGGTACTTTGGCCTGCGATAGGCGGTACAATTATGATTTACGGCCCTTCGAGGAGGGTTTTGGTTTGGAATTCCGAGTCCATGCATTTTGGCATATACGCATCGCATTAGGGTGCTTGGCACACGAGTCGTGTTTGAATCAAGTTATGATTGAGTGTTATGTATTGATTTTGTGTGTAAGTGTGACTGATTGTAAACTATTTCGAAACTCAAGTTGTCGTGGTAATTGTGTTGGAATTGCTATGTGTCATGTATTGATTATCGTGTGTAAGTGTGATGGATTGTAAAACTATTTCGAAACCCAATTTGTCGTGGTGATTGTGTGGGAATTGCTAAGTGTTAAGATTTGAAGTTGTGTATGAATGTGATTGAATTAGTTTATGTATTTTTGGAAGGATAAGCAGGGAAATCGATTTCCCAATCGATTTGGGAAGTTACAGGGGCTCAACTATTTATAAAATCGATTTCCCAATCGATTTGACCATGCAGGAATTCAACAAAACTGAGAAAAATCGATTTGGAAATTGATTGGCATTAAGTCAGGGGCTCAGCTATCCTGTCAATCGATTGCCCAATCGATTGAATTAAGCCCAGAGTTCAAATTTCACTAAAAACCCTCGGGAAATCGATTTGGAAATCGATTGGCTTAGTAGAAATTCTTATTTTGAGTTAGATAACAGATTGCTCATTGATTTATCAATGTCTTGGTTAGTTATGTATTACTTGATGGATTGGGAACTTTATTTTGTTTTCATTGTTATTTGGCATGTGTTACATGAACTTTTAGCATATGGAACACCATTTTAAGGTGCATGATAAGTTGAAAGGTTATTTTGTGCATTTAAAAACTTAAATGCTATGTGTTACTTGTTAATTTTGGTTGGTGACCCTTTACAACTATTGTGGAAATCTGGGCTTTGCCCTCAGATGAGAGCCAGTACAATCCTACCAGTTCGTACCCTGTGGATGGAAATGTAGAGGGGAATGCCTGACTGGAGCTATGTTAGGAGGATCTCACGGGGCGCGTGGAGATCACTCAGGGCGTTTAGTTTGTTTTGGAGAATGATCAGATTAGGTTGACATAGAGGGAACATACGTCTTTCTTTTGAATTGTATTTATTTTAAAATGGAAGTTTGTACCTATACGAATACTGTCAACTTGACATGTTATTTTCGATGGGTTACATGTACCACTTTTTGATGTGTAAATATTTTGGATTCATATCTTGAGAAACTTTTCCGCTGCTTGTAAATTATAATGACTCAATTATTTATCCAAAGGTTTTTCCTTATTTGTTTTCTCTGTTTTATTTTAATTTCTTTTGAAAAAAAATACACCCTCGCTTCGAAAATCGGGGTGTTACACTGTTTGTTGTATACGTTTTACCACGCTTTTTTCACAAAAGCGTTGTAATAGATGCATTCTTATAGTCGTTTTACAACGCTTTTTATTAAAAGCGTTGTAAATTTGATTGACATTTTTTAATGGCATTTTTTAAAAAGCGCTGGGTTGAAATTTTTAAACAGGTTTTAATGGCATTCTGTAAAGAATCGTTGTCTTTCAATTTTTTTCCATAATCATATACATACTGACTTGCAATTTTCTAATTCAAAACATATTCACAACAACTTCAATTACATCGGTACTATATTCGATACATATTCACAACAACAATATCATATTCATAGCAATTACATACCCACAATATCAATTACATATGCACAAAAACAATTTGTACAATAATTAAAATAATAATTATAAATTTCTAGCAATTTGCAGCATCCCAATTTCCAACAATTTCCAGCAGCCAATTTTCCAACAATTATATAACTTTTAGTTCGATCACTTTTAGAGTATGTTGAATTGAAGTTGTCAAAG
>NW_027334272.1:0-917 GCF_000331145.2 Cicer arietinum
GATGCACAAGATTGGTTAAAAATCCTAATTGGACAAGAATAAACCTAGGGAGGAAGAAAATGAAATAAATGTTCATCCAATGACACAAATGAACTTATTGGATGCACAAGATACGTTAAAAACCATAATTGGACAAGAATAAGCCTAGGGAGGACGAAAATGACCTAAATGTTTATCCAATTACACAAAAGAACTTATTGGATGCACAAGATTGGTTAAAAACCCTAATTGGACAAGAATAAACCTAGGGAGGACGAAAATGACCTAAATGCTCATTCAATTACACAAATGAAGTTATTGGATGCACAAGATTGGTTAAAAATCCTAATTGGACAAGAATAAGCCTAGGGAGGACGAAAATAAACCTAAATGTTCATCCAATGACACAAATGAACTTATTGGATGCACAAGATTGGTTAAAAACACTATTTGGACAAGAATAAGCCTAGGGAGGACGAAAATGACCTAAATGTTCATCCAATGACACAAACACACTTATTCGATGCACAATAATTGTTAAAAACCCTAATTGGATAAGAATAAGCCTAGGGAGGACGAAAATGACCTAAATGTTCATCCAATGACACAAACACACCTATTGGATGCACAAGATTGGTTAAAAACCCTTATTGGAAAAGAATAAGCCTAGGGAGGACAAAAATGACCAAAATGTTCATCCAATTACACAAATGAACTTAGCACAAGATTGGTTAAAAACCCTACTTGCAAAAGAATATGCCTAGGGTGGACGAAAATGACCTAAATGTTCATCCAATTACAAAAAAGAACTTACTGGATGCACAAGATTGGTTAAAAACCCTAATTGGACAAGAAGAAGCCTAGGTAGGACGAAAATGACCTAAATGTTCATCCAATTACACAAATGAACTTATTGGATGCACAAGATTGGTTAAAAA
>NW_027334272.1:1547-2151 GCF_000331145.2 Cicer arietinum
AAAATGACCTAAATGTTCATCCAATGACACAAACACACCAATTGGATGCACAAGATTGGTTAAAAACCCTAATTGGACAAGAATGAGCCTAGGGAGGACGAACATGACCTAAATGTTCATCCAATTACACAAATGAACGTATTGGATGCACAAGATTGGTTAAAAACCGTAATTGCACAAGAATAAGCCCAGGTTTGACGAAAATGACCCAAATGTTCATCCAATTACACAAAAGAACTTATTAGATGCACAAGATTGTTTAAAAACCCTAATTGGACAAGAATAAGCCTAGGGAGGACGAAAATGAACTAAACGTTCATCCAATTACACAAATGAACGTATTGGATGCACAAGATTGGTTAAAAATCCTAATTGGACAAGAATAAACCTATGGAGGAAGAAAATGACCTAAATGTTCATCCAATGACACAAACACACTTATTGGATGCACAAGATTGGTTAAAAATCCTAATTGGACAAGAATAAACCTATGGAGGAAGAAAATGACCTAAATGTTCATCGAATGACACAAATGAACTTCTTGGATGCACAAGATACGTTAAAAACCATAATTGGACAAGAATAAGCCTAGGGAGGACGAAAA
>NW_027334273.1:0-4593 GCF_000331145.2 Cicer arietinum
TGGATGCACAAGATTGGTTAAAAATCCAAATTGGACAAGAATAAGCCAAGGGAGGACAAAAATGACCTAAATGTTCATCCAATGGGACAAATCCACCTATTGGATGCACAAGATTGGTTAAAAATCCAAATTGGACAAGAATAAGCCAAGGGAGGACGAAAATGACCTAAATGTCATCCAATGACACAAATGAACTTATTGGATGCACAAGATTGGATAAAATCCCTTATTGGACAAGAATAAGCCAAGGGAGGACGAAAATGACCTAAATGTCATCCAATGACACAAATGAACTTATTGGATGCACAAGATTGGTTAAAAATCCAAATTGGACAAGAATAAGCCAAGGGAGGACAAAATGACCTAAATGTTCATCCAATGACACAAGAACACCTATTGGATACACAAGATTTGTTCAAAACCCTAATTGGACCAGAATAAGCCTAGGCAGGACGAAAATGACCTATATGTTCGTCCAATGACACAAACACACCTATTGGATGCACAAGATTGGATAAAATCCCTTATTGGACAAGAATAAGCCTAGGGAGGACGAAAATGACCTATATGTTCGTCCAATGACACAAACACATCTATTGGATGCACAAGATTGGATAAAATCCCTTATTGGACAAGAATAAGCCTAGGGAGGACGAAAATGACCTATATGTTCGTCCAATGACACAAACACATCTATTGGATGCACAAGATTGGATAAAATCCCTTATTGGACAAGAATAAGCCTAGGGAGGACGAAAATGACCTATATGTTCGTCCAATGACACAAACACACCTATTGGATGCACAAGATTGGTTAAAAACCCTAATTTGACTAGAATAAACCTAGGGAGGACGAAAATGACCTAAATGTTCAGCCAATGACACAAATTAACTTATTGATGCACAAGATTGGTTAAAAACCCTAATTGGACAACAATAAGCCTAGGGAGGACGAAAATGACCTAAATGTTCATACAATGACACAAACACGCCTATTGGATGCACAAGATTGGTTAAAAACCTTAGTTGGACAAGAATAAGTCTATGGAGGATGAAAATCACCTAATTGTTCATCCAATGACACAAACACACCTATTTGATGCACAAGATTGGTTAAAAACCCTAATTGGACAACAATAAGCCTAGGGAGGACGAAAATGACCTAAATGTTCATACAATGACACAAACACGCCTATTGGATGCACAAGATTGGTAAAAAACCCTAATTGGACAAGAATAAGCCAAGGAAGGATGAAAATGACCTAAATGTTGATCCAATGACATAAACACACCTATTGGATGCACGAGATTGGTATAAAAACCCTAGTTGGATAAGAATAACTCTAGGGAGGATGAAAATGACCTAAATGTTCATCCAATGACACAAGCACACCTATTGGATGCACAAGATTTGTTCAAAACCCTAATTGGACATGGATAAGCCTAAGGAGGACGCTAATGACCTAAATGTTCTTCCAATGACACAGACACACCAATTGGATGCACAAGATTCGTTAAAAACCCTAATTTGACTAGAATAAACCTAGGGTGGACGAAAAATGACCTAAATGTTCAGCAAATGACACAAACTAACTTATTAGATGCACAACATTGGTTAAAAACCCTAATTGGACAAGAATAAGCATAGGGAGGACGAAAATGACCTATATGTACATACAATGACACAAACACACCTATTGGATCCACAAGATTGGTTAAAAACCCTAGTTGGACAAGAATAAGTCTAGGGAGGTTGAAAATTACCTAAAGGTTCATCCAATGAAACAAACACATCTATTGGATGCACAAGATTGGTTAAAAACCTTAATTGGACAAGAATTAGCCTAGGGAGGACGAAAATGACCTAAATTTTCATCCAATGACACAAACACATCTATTGGATGCACAAGATCGATTAAAAACCCTAATTGGACAAGAATTACTCTAGTGAGGATGAAAATTACCTAAATGTTCATCCAATGACACAAACACATCTATTGGATGCACAAGATTAAAAACTCTAATTGGACAAGAATAACTCTAGGGAGGACGAAAATGACCTAAATGTTCATACAATGACACAAACACACCTATTGGATGCACACCATTGGTTAAAAACCTTTATTGGACAAGAATAAGCCTAGGGAGGACGAAAATGACCTAAATGTTCATCCAATGACAGAAAAGAACTTATTGGATGCACAAGATTGGTATTGGTAAAAAACCCTAATTGGACAAGAATTACTCTAGTGAGGATGAAAATTACCTAAATGTTCATCCAATGACAGAAAAGAACTTATTGGATGCACAAGATTGGTATTGGTAAAAAACCCTAATTGGACAAGAATAAGCCTAGGGAGGACGAAAATGACCTAAATGTTCATACAATGACACAAACACACCTATTGGATGCACACCATTGGTTAAAAACCTTTATTGGACAAGAATAAGCCTAGGGAGGACGAAAATGACCTAAATATTCATCCAATGACACAAGCACACCTATTGGATGCACACCATTGGTTAAAAACCTTAATTGGACAAGAATAAGCCAAGGAACGATGAAAATGACCTAAATATTCATCCAATGACACAAACACACCTATTGGATGCACAAGATTGATTAAAAACCCTAATTGGACAAGAATTAGCCAAGGGAGGACGGAAATGACCTAAATGTTCATCCAATGACACAAAGACATCTATTGGATGCACAAGATTGGTTAAAAACCCTAATTGGACAAGAATAAGCCTAGGGAGGACAAAAATGACCTAAATGTTCATCCAATGACACAAACACATCTATTGGATGCACAAGATTGGTTAAAAACCCTAATTGGACAAGAATAAGCCTAGGGAGGACAAAAATGACCTAAATGTTCATCCAATGACACAAACACATCTATTGGATGCACAAGATTGGTTAAAAACCCTAATTGGACAAGAATAACTCTAGGGAGTATGAAAACGACCTAAATCTTCATCCAATGACACAAACAACCCTATTGGATGCACAAGATAGGTTAAAAACCCTAATTGGACAAGAATAAGCCTAGGGAGGACGAAAATGACCTAAATGTTCATCCAATGACACAAACACATCTATTGGATGCACAAGATTGATTAAAAACCCTAATTGGACAAGAATAAGCCTAGGGAGGACGAAAATGACCTAAATGTTCATCCAATGACACAAACACATCTATTGGATGCACAAGATTGATTAAAAACCCTAATTGGACAAGAATAAGCCTAGGGAGGACGAAAATGACCTAAATGTTCATCCAATGACACAAACACATCTATTGGATGCACAAGATTGATTAAAAACCCTAATTGGACAAGAATAAGCCTAGGGAGGACGAAAATGACCTAAATGTTCATCCAATGACACAAACACATCTATTGGATGCACAAGATTTGTTAAAAACCCTAATTGGACAAGAATAACTCTAGGGAGTATGAAAACGACCTAAATCTTCATCAAATGATGACGCAAACAACCCTATTGGATGCACAACATTGGTTAAAAACCCTAATTGGACAAGAATAAGCCTAGGGAGGACGAAAACGACCTAAATGTTCATCCAATGACACAAACAACCCTATTGGATGCACAAGATAGGTTAAAAACCCTAATTGGACTAGAAAACTTAGGGAGGACGAAAATGACCAAAATATTCATCTAATGACACAAATGAACTAATTAGATGCACAAGATTGGTTAAAAACCCTAATTGGACAAGAATAAGCCAATGAAGGGTGAAAATGACCTAAATATTCATCCAATGACACAAACACATCTATTGGATGCACAAGATTGGTTAAAAACCCTAATTGGACAAGAATTACTCTAGGGATGATGAAAATGAACAAAATATTCATCGAATGACACAAACACACCTATTGGATGCACACAATTGGTTAAAAACCCTAATTGGACAAGAATAAGCCAAGGGTGGACGAAAATGACCTAAATGTTCATCCAATGAAACAACCACACCTATTGGATGCACAAGATTTGTTAAAAACCCTAGTTGGACAAGAATAAGCCTAGGGAGGACGAAAATGACCTCAATTTTCATCCAATGACAAAAACACACCTATTGGATGCACAACATTGGTTAAAAACCTTAATTGGTCTAGAATAAACCTAGGGAGGACTAAAATGACCTATATGTTCATCCAATGACACAAATGAACTTATTGGATGCACAAGATTGGTAAAAAAACCCGAATTGGACAACAATAAGCCTAGGGAGGATGAAAATAACATAAATGTTCATCCATTGAAACAAACACACTTATTGGATGCACAAGATTTGTTCAAAACCCTAATTGGACAAGAATAAGCCTAGGGAGGACGAAAATGACATAAATGTTCATCGAATGACACAAACACACCTATTGGATGCACAAGATTGGTTATATACCCTAGTTGGACAGGAATAAGTCTAGGGAGGATGAAAATGACCTAAATGTTCATCCAATGACAAAAACACACCTATTGGATGCACAAGATTGGTTAAATACCCTAATTGGACAAGAATAAGCCCAGAGAGGACGAAAATGACCTAAATGTTCATCCAATGA
>NW_027334273.1:4854-9025 GCF_000331145.2 Cicer arietinum
TAAACCTAGGGAGGACGAAAATGACCTAAATGTTCATCCAATGACACAAATGAACTTATTGGATGCACAAGATTGGTTAAAGACCCTAATTGAACAAGAATAAGCCAAGGGAGGATGAAAATGACCTAAATGTTCATCCAATGACGCAAACCCATCTATTGGATGCACAAGATTGGTTAAAAACCCTAATTGGACAAGAATAACTCTAGGGAGTATGAAAATGACCTAAATGTTCATCCAATGACACAAACAACCCTATTGGATGCACAAGATAGGTTAAAAATCCTAATAGGACTAGAAAAACCTAGGGAGGACGAAGATGACCTAAATGTTCATCTAATGACACAAATGAACTTATTGGATGCACAAGATTTGTTAAAAACCCTAATTGAACAAGAATAAGCAAAGGAAGGATGAAAATGACCTAAATGTTCATTCAATGACACAAACACATCTATTGGATGCACAAGATTGGTTAAAAACCCTAATTGGCCTAGAATTAGCCAAGGGAGGACGGAAATGACCTGAATGTTCATCCAATGAAGCAAACACATCTATTGGATGCACAAGATTGGTTAAAAACCCTAATTGGCCTAGAATTAGCCAAGGGAGGACGGAAATGACCTGAATGTTCATCCAATGAAGCAAACACATCTATTGGATGCACAAGATTGGTTAAAAACCCTAATTGGCCTAGAATTAGCCAAGGGAGGACGGAAATGACCTAAATGTTCATCCAATGAAGCAAACACATCTATTGGATGCACAAGATTGGTTAAAAACCCTAATTGGGCAAGAATAACTCTAGGGAGTATGAAAATGACCTAAATGTTCATCCAATGACACAAACACACCTATTGGATGCACAAGATTGGTTAAAAACCCTAATTGGCCTAGAATTAGCCAAGGGAGGACGGAAATGACCTAAATGTTCATCCAATGAAGCAAACACATCTATTGGATGCACAAGATTGGTTAAAAACCCTAATTGGGCAAGAATAACTCTAGGGAGTATGAAAATGACCTAAATGTTCATCCAATGACACAAACAACCCTATTCGATGCACAAGATAGGTTAAAAATCCTAATTTGACTAGAAACAACCTAGGGAGGACGAAAATGACCTAAATGTTCATCCAATGACACAAATGAACTTATTGGATGCACAAGATTGGTTAAAAACCCTAATTGGACAAGAATAAGCCAAGGAAGGATGAAAATGACCTAAATATTCATCCAATGACACAAACACATGTATTGGATGCACAAGATAGGTTAAAAACCTTAATTGGACAAGAATAACTCTAGGGAGGACGAAAATGGCCTAAATGTTCATCCAATGACACAAATAAACTTATTGGATGAACAAAATTGGTTAAAAGCCCTAATTAGACAAGCATAAGCCTAAGGAGGACGAAAATGACCTAAATGTTCATCCAATGACACAAAATCATCTATTGGATGCACAAGATTGGTTAAAAACTCTAATTGATCAAGAATAAGCATAGGGAGGACAAAAATGACCTAAATGTTAATCCAATGACACAAACATACCTATTGGATGCACAAGATTTGTTAAAAACCCTAATTTGACTAGAATAAACCTAGGGAGGAAGAAAATGAGCTAAATGTTCATCCAATGACACAAATGAACTTATTGGATGCACAAGATTGGTTAAAAACCCTAATTGGACAAGAATAAGCCAAGGAAGGATGAAAATGACCTAAATGTTCATCCAATGTCACAAATGAACTTATTGGATGCACAAGGTTGGTTAAAAACCCTAATTGGACAAGAATATGCCAAGGAAGGATAAAAATGACCTAAATGTTCATTCAATGACACAAACACATCTATTGGATGCACAAGATTGGTTATAAACCCTAATTGGAGAAGAATAACTCTAGGGAGGATGAAAATGACCTAACTGTTCATCCAATGACACAAACACACCTATTGGATGCACAAGATTGGTTAAATATCCAAATTGAACTAGAATAAGGCAAGGGAGGACAAGAATGACCTAAATGTTCATCGAATGACACAAGCACACCTATTGGATGCACAAGATTTGTTCAAAACCCTATTTGGACAAGAATAAGCCTAAGGAGTACGAAAATGACCTAAATGTTGATCCAATGACTCCATCACACCTATTTGATGCACAAGATTGGTTAAAAACCCTAATTGGACTAGAATAAACCTAGGGAGGACGAAAATGACCTGAATGTTCATCCAATGACACAAATGAACTTATTGGATGCACAAGATTGGTTAAAAACCATAATTGACAAGAATAAGCCAAGGGAGGACGAATATGACCTAAATGTTCATCAAATGACACAAATGAACTTATTGGATGCACAATATTGTTTCAAAACCCTAATTGGACGAGAATAAACCTAGGGAGGACGAAAATGACCTAAATGTTCATCCAATGACACAAACACACCTATTGGATGCATAAGAATTGTTTAAAAACCCTAAATGGACAAGAATAACTCTAGGGAGTATGAAAACGACCTAAATGTTCATCAAATACACAAACAACCCTATTGGATTCACAAGATTGGTTAAAAACCATAATTGGACTAGAAAAACCTTGGGAGGAAGAAAATGACCTAAATGTTCATCCAATGACACAAACACACCTATTGGATGCACAACATTGGTTAAAAACCATAATTTGACTAGAATATACCTAGGGAGGACGAAAAACACCTAATTGTCCATCCAATGATACAAATGAACTTATTGGATGCACAAGTTTTGTTAAAAAACCTAATTGGACAAGAATAAGCCAAGGAAGGGTGAAAATGACCTAAATCTTCATCCAATGACACAAACACACCTATTGGATGCACAAGATTGGTTAAAAACCCTAATTGGACAAGAATAACTCTAGGGAGGACGAAAATGACCTAAATGTTCATCCAATGACACAAACACACCTATTGGATGCACAAGATTGGTTAAAAACCCTAATTGGACAAGTGTAACTCTAGGGAGTATGAAAACGACCTAAATCTTTATCCGATGACACAAACTACCCCATTGGATGCACAAGATAGGTTAAAAACCCTAATTGGACAAGAATAACTCTAGGGAGGACGAAAATGACCTAAATGTTCATCCAATGACACAAACACACCTATTGGATGCACAAGATTCGTTAAACATCAAAATTGGACAAGAATGACCTAAATGTTCATCCAATGACACAAGCACACCTATTGGATGCACAAGATTTGTTCAAAACCCTATTTCGACAAGAATAAGCCTAAGGAGTACAAAAATGACCTAAATGTTCATCCAATGACACAAACACACCTATTGGATGCACAAGATTCGTTAAAAACCCTAAATGGACAAGAATAAGCCTAGGGAGGATGAAAATGACCTAAATGTTGATCCAATGACTCAAATGAACTTATTGGAGGCACAAGATTGGTTAAAAATTCTAATTGGACAAAAATAAGCCTAGGGAGGATGAAAATGACCTAAATGTTGATCCAATGACTCAAATGAACTTATTGGATGCACAAGATTGGTTAAAAACCCTAATTTGACTAGAATAAACCTATGGAGGACGAAAATGACATAAATGTTGATCCAATGACTCAAATGAACTTATTGGATGCACAAGATTGGTTAAAAAACCTAATTGGACAAGAATAAGCCAAGGAAGGATGAAAATGACCTAAATGTTCATCCAATGACACTAACACATCTATTGGATGCACAAGATTGGTTAAAAACCCTAATTGGACAAGAATAAGCCTAGGGAGGACGAAAATGACCTAAATGTTCTTCCAATTACACAAACACACCTATTCGATGCACAAGTTTGGTTAAAAACCCTAATTGGACTACAATAAACCTCGGGAGGACGAAAATGACCTTAATGTTCAAGAAATGACACAAATAAACTTATTGGATGAACAAGATTGGTTAAAAGCCCTAATTAGACAAGCATAAGCCTAAGGAGGACGAAAATGACCTAAATGTTCATCCAACGACACAAACACACCTATTGGATGCACAAGATTGGTTAAAAACCCTAATTGATCAAGAATAAGCCTAGGGAAGACGAAAATGGCCTAAATGTTAATCCAATGACACAAACATACCTATTGGATGCACAAGATTTGTTAAAAACCCTAATTTGAC
>NW_027334273.1:10134-11825 GCF_000331145.2 Cicer arietinum
AGATAGGTTAAAAACCCTAATTGGACTAGAATAAACCTAGGGAGGACGAAAATGACCTAAATGTTTATCCAATGACACATATGAACTTATTGAATGCACAAGATTGGTTAAAAACCCTAATTGGACAAGAATAAACCAAGGGAGTACGAAAATGACCTAAATATCATCCAATTACACAAATGAACTTATTGGATGCACAAGATTGGTTAAAAACCCTAATTGGACAAGAATAGGCCAAGGGAGAACGGAAATGACCTAAATGTCCATCCAATGACACAAACACACCTATATGACCTAAATGTTCATCCAATGACACTAACACATCTATTGGATGCACAAGATTGGTTAAAAACCCTAATTGGACTAGAATAAGTCTAGGGAGGATGAAAATGACCTAAATGTTCATCCAATGACACAAACACACCTATTTGATGCATAAGAATGGTTAAAAACCATAGTTGGACTAGAATAAGTCTAGGGAGGATGAAAATGACCTGAATGTTCATCCAATGACACAAAACACCTATTTGATGCACAAGATTGGTTAAAAACCCTAATTGGACTAGAATAGGCCAAGGGAGAACGGAAATGACCTAAATGTTCATTCAATGACACAAACACATCTATTGGATGCACAAGAATGGTTAAAAACCCTAATTGGACTAGAATTAACCTAGGGAGTACGAAAATGACATAAATGTTGATCCAATGACACAAATGAACTTATTGGACGCACAAGATTGGTTAAAAAACCTAATTGGACAAGAATAAGCCAAGGAAGGATGAAAATGACGTAAATGTTCATCCAATGACACTAACACATCTATTGGATGCACAAGATTGGTTAAAAATTATAATTGGACAAAAATAAGCCTAGGGAGGACGAAAATGACCTAATGTTTTTCCAATTACACAAACACACCTATTCGATGCACAAGTTTGGTTACAAACCGTAATTGGACTACAACAAACCTCGGGAGGACGAAAATGACCTTAATGTTCAAGAAATGACACAGATAAACTTATTGGATGAACAAGATTGGTTAAAAGCCTTAATTAGACAAGCATAAGCCTAAGGAGGACGAAAATGACCTAAATGTTCATCCAATGACACAAACACATCTATTGGATGCACAAGATTGGTTAAAAACCCTAATTGGACTAGAATAGGCCAAGGGAGAACGGAAATGTCCTAAATGTTCATCCAATGACACAAACACATCTATTGGATGCACAAGATTGGTTAAAAACCCTAATTGGACTAGAATAGGCCAAGGGAGAACGGAAATGTCCTAAATGTTCATCCAATGACACAAACACATCTATTGGATGCACAAGATTGGTTAAAAACCCTAATTGGACTAGAATAGGCCAAGGGAGAACGGAAATGTCCTAAATGTTCATCCAATGACACAAACACATCTATTGGATGCACAAGATTGGTTAAAAACCCTAATTGGACTAGAATAGGCCAAGGGAGAACGGAAATGTCCTAAATGTTCATCCAATGACACAAACACATCTATTGGATGCACAAGATTGGTTAAAAACCCTAATTGGACAAGAATAACTCTAGGGAGGATGAAAATGACCTAAATGTTCATCCAACTACCCAAACACACCTATTAGATGCACAAGATTGGTTAAACATCCAAATTGGACAAGAATAAGCCAAGGGAGGACAAGAATGA
>NW_027334274.1:0-2538 GCF_000331145.2 Cicer arietinum
AAGCCATATTGACCAAGATTGAAGACTACTTTTTGTTCTTCCTTTAGTCTGTTTGTCATATTTCTTTGAAACAAAAACGAAAGCGCGAAAAGCCAGTTAGAAACTGGTGGCTACTTTCTTGGGTGAGAGTGCTCAAAAAGAAAGAGTCGTACTTTGATTCTGTGTTAGATTGTCGAGTATCTACAAGGATTAGAGGGTGATCAATAGGAAAGAGATCATTAAGATAGATAGGTTTCGGGGATGAAACTGGACAATCTGTAATTGATTCTTTCTATTGGAGAAGAAAATCTGAAATCCGATTGGATTGTCAGGACTGGATGTAGGTTGTCAAGTTGACAACTGAACCAGTATAAATTCTTGGTGCAATCTTCTCTAACCCTTAACTCCTTTAATTTTCTATCTTGATATATCTGTATATGTGATTAATATTAGATGCATGTTAAACATATTCTGTGATAAGTAATATTGTTTAATCTGATAATTTGACTTGCATGCATCTTGGTTAATCTCTATCACATCTTCTATATCCACATTTATCTTTGCCTCCACATTTGCCAGAGACAAAAACTCATGAGTCCCTTCACTTAGCGACACTCGGAGTTTGTTAGCAGCTAAATACTTAACAACTCCTGGTTCGGGGAAAAGAACCAATTTACGAGCACAATCCAAGATCACATAATGATAAGACATCCAATCCATACCGAGGATGACCTCGAGTGATTGTAGCGGTAAACAAATTAAATTAACCAAGAAATCTTTATTCTGTATAGTCATTCGACAATGTAAACATGCTGAATTTACGGTTAAGGTCTTAGCAGGTGTGGAAACAACCAAATCAAAAGGTAAAGCAGACACAGATAACTTCAAGCGATTCACACAGTCCATAGCAATGAAGGAATGGGTTGCCCCCGAATCAAAGAGTGCAGTTAGAGTGTTACCTGCAATCTCACAATCACGCTGAATCAGATTACCAGATGGATTTCCCTCTTCAGCATTCACACAATAAATGCGTCCTCTAGCAGTAGGACGGGTAGCCCTAGCTACATTCACCACTGGTTCCACCTTTGGAGCCGTGCAATCCCTTGCCATGTGCCCCGACTTCCGACAATTGTGACAGATGGGGATGTTAGTGGTACAAGCACTAGCATAGTGTCCTTCTCCCCCACATCGGAAACATCGAAGCACTTGCCCCAATTGCCTCCCGAAATTCTGGTTCCCTGGGCGACTCTGCCCACCGTTGTTATTCTGGGGTCGATTATAAGGTTTAGCAACTTGCTTCCCCTTGTTCTGATAACTCGCCCGACTAGGGCCTCCCGAATTAAAATTCCCTACTCGGCTAGCCCTCTTGTTTTTCATATCTTCCACTTCTCTACATTTCTCCACCAGCGCTTGGAAACGTTGAATTCCCAAGGGTAAGACGGAATCTTGAATCTCATACTTCAGTCCGTCTTGAAAACGATGACACAAATTGGGACTAGAATAAACCTATTGGATGCCGAAGATTGGTCAAAAACCCTAATTGGACAAGAATAATCATTGGGAGGACGAAAATGACCTAAATGTTAATCCAATGACACAAATAAAATTATTGGATGCACAATATTTGTTAAAAACCCTAATTGAACTAGAATAAACCTAGGAAGGACGAAAATGACCTAAATGTTATTCCAATGACACAAATGAATCTATTGGATGCACAAGATTGGTTAAAACCACTAATAGGACTAGAATAATCTTGGGGAGGACGAAAATGACCAAAATGTTCATCCATTGACACAAATGAACTCATTGGATGCACAAGATTGGTTAAAACCACTAATAGGACTAGAATAATCTTGGGGAGGACGAAAATGACCAAAATGTTCATCCATTGACACAAATGAACTCATTGGATGCACAAGATTGGTTAAAACCACTAATAGGACTAGAATAATCTTGGGGAGGACGAAAATGACCAAAATGTTCATCCATTGACACAAATGAACTCATTGGATGCACAAGATTGGTTAAAACCACTAATAGGACTAGAATAATCTTGGGGAGGACGAAAATGACCAAAATGTTCATCCATTGACACAAATGAACTCATTGGATGCACAAGATTGGTTAAAACCACTAATAGGACTAGAATAATCTTGGGGAGGACGAAAATGACCAAAATGTTCATCCATTGACACAAATGAACTCATTGGATGCACAAGATTGGTTAAAACCACTAATAGGACTAGAATAATCTTGGGGAGGACGAAAATGACCAAAATGTTCATCCATTGACACAAATGAACTCATTGGATGCACAAGATTGGTTAAAAACTTTAAATGGACAAGAAAAAGCCTAGGGAGGACGAAAATCACCGAAATGTTCAATCAATGAGACAAACACACCTATTGGACGCACAAGATTGGTTAAAAACCCTAATTCGACAAGAATTAGCCTAGGCAGAACGAAAATGAACAAAATGTTCATCCAATGACGTAAATGAACTTATTGGATGCACAAGATTGTTTAAAAACCGTAATTGGACAAGAAATAGCCTA
>NW_027334274.1:2617-2850 GCF_000331145.2 Cicer arietinum
AATTGGACAAGAATAAGCCTAGGGATGACGAAAATGACCTAAATGTTAATCCAATGACACAAATGAACTTATTGGATGCACAAGATTGGTTAAAACCACTAATTGAACTAGAATAAGCCTAGGGAGGACGAAAATGACCAAAATGTTCATCCAATGACGCAAAGCCTTATTGGATGGACAAGATTGATGAAAAACTCTAATTGGACTAGAATAAACCTAGGGAGGACAAAAAT
>NW_027334275.1:0-1846 GCF_000331145.2 Cicer arietinum
ATGAACATTTAGGTCATTTTCGTCCTTCCTACACTTATTCTTGTCTAACTAGGGTTTTTAACCTTCGTTGTGCGTCCAATAGGTGTGTTTGTGTCACTGGATGAACATTTAGGTCATTTTCGTCCTCCGTAGGTTTGTTCTAGTCCAATTAGGGTTTTTAACCAATCTTGTGCATCCAATAAGTTCATTTGTGTCATTGGATGAACATTTAGGTCATTTTCGTCCTCCCTAGGTTTATTCTAGTTCAATTAGGGTTTTTAACCAATCATGTGCATCCAATAGGTGTGTTTGTGTCATTGGATGAACATTTAGGTCATTGTCTTCGTCCCTAGGTTTATTCTTGTCCAACTTGGGTTTTTAACCAATCTTGTGCATCCAATAGGTGTGTTTGTGTCATTGGATGAACATTTAGGTCATTTTCGTCCTCCATAGTCTTATTCTTACCATGATTTTTAACCAATCTTGTGCATACAATAGGTGTGTTTGTGTTAGTGGATGAACATTTAGGTTATTTTCGTCCTCCCTTGGCTTATTCTTGTCCAATTAGGGTTTTTAACCAATCTTGTGGATCCAATAGGAGTGTTTGTGTCATTAGATGAACATTTAGGTCATTTTCGTCCTCCCTTGGCTTATTCTTGTCCAATTAGGGTTTTTAACCAATCTTGTGCATACAATAGGTGCGTTTGTTTCATTGGATAAACATTTAGGTCATTTTCGTCCTCCCTTGGCTTATTCTTCTCCAATTTGGATTTTTAACCAATCTTGTGCATCCAATAAGATCATTTGTGTCATTGGATGAACATTTATGTCACTTTCGTCCTCCCTAGAGTTATTCTTATCCATCTAGGGTTTTTAACCAATCTTGTGCATACAATAGGTGTGTGTGTGTCATTGGATGAACATTTAGGTCAATTTCGTCCTCCCTAGGCTTATACTTGTCCAACTAGGGTTTTTAACCAATCTTGTGGATCCAATAGGAGTGTTTGTGTCATTAGATGAACATTTAGGTCATTTTCGTCCTCCCTTGGCTTATTCTTGTCCAATTAGGGTTTTTAACCAATCTTGTGCATCCAATAAGTTCAGTTGTGTCATTGGATGAACATTTAGGTCATTTTCGTCCTCCCTAGGTTTATTCTAGTCCAATTAGGGCTTTTAACCAATCTTGTGCATCCAATAGGTGTGTTTGTGTCGTTGGATGAACACTTAGGTCATTTTCGTCCTTCCTAGACTTATTCTTGTCCAACTAGGGTTTTTAATCAATCTTGTGCATAATATAGGTATGTTTGTGTCATTGGATGAACACTTAGGTCATTTTCGTCCTCCCTTGACTTATTCTTGTCCAATTAGGGTTTTTAACCAATCTTGTGCATCCAATAGGTGTGTTTGTGTCGTTGGATGAACACTTAGGTCATTTTCGTCCTCCCTTGACTTATTCTTGTCCAATTAGGGTTTTTAACCAATCTTGTGCATCCAATAGGTGTGTTTGTGTCGTTGGATGAACACTTAGGTCATTTTCGTCCTCCCTTGACTTATTCTTGTCCAATTAGGGTTTTTAACCAATCTTGTGCATACAACAGGTGTGTTTGTGTCATTGGATGAACATTTATGTCATTTTCGTCCTCCCTTGGCTTATTGTGTTCCAATCTTGTGCATCCAATAAGTTCATTTGTGTCACTGGACGAAAGTTTAGGTCATTTTTGTCCTTCCTACACTTATTCTTGTCGAACTAGGGTTTTTAACCAATCTTGTGCATCCAAAAAGTTCATTTGTGTCATTGAATGAACATTTAGGTCATTTTCGTCCTCCCTAGGTTTATTCTAGTCCAATTAGGGTTTTTAACCAATCT
>NW_027334276.1:0-6934 GCF_000331145.2 Cicer arietinum
ATAATTTTATATATATAAATAGATGCAGGTGTGGGCGGAGAAATCCAAACCCTATTGCGGACGGAGATGAGTGTCTAAAGTTCTCAGCCGCTATGAAACGGGGACATGTGCAGGTTTTTCCCGATTAGTCGGGTGCGGGGGTGGAGAAGGGAAAATCCACCCCCGCTCCGCCCTGTTGTCATGTCTAAGGATCGTGTTACTTTTTCACCCAAATTTAGCCGTGCGTTAATTCAATGAAACAAAACAAAACTACACAAAATAACTAGTTAATCATGAAAATAAAAACATAAATATATTATTTTTTCGTATGACCATTTATTTAAAATAATTCTAAAACAAACATTAAATTGAAATAAATAAGTTAAACAATTGACTTAAAAAAATTCTAAAAATAATAACAATTTACTTAAAAACACTCTAAAAATAATAACATAGGTACGTTTATCAATATTTTATACCATTAGTGATGAAAAAAAAACTTTATTTTATTAATGTAAACTCAGACAATAATCTGCAGAAACTCAACAAAAATCCAGAAATTCATCCAAAGGAGTTGTAGCTTGGTTGCGGCTATAAATTCAAAGGGCAATAAAATGAATTTCGAAGACACTTTTTGCATTAATTAACAAAGAAAGAATGGACAAATTGGTTCTTTAAATTGTAAATGCAAGTCAAATTAATCTCTAAATTTTTCAAATCCACAAATATATCTTAAAATTGTAAAATAATAATAAATAAATAAATAAAAAGAGCACTAAACAGTATCAACAACTCATCTATTTGTTTCAAATTGAGCAAGGCTGCTGATCCTGCTGTTGATCAGTCTGAAGAGATCATTGGTATGTGTTTTATCTCTTAAGATCCCTCAACTTTTAGTTTTTCAATTAACAATGCTTTTAATTGTTATCCTTTGAATTGGATAGTGGATTTTGGTGCTACTTCTCACATTTGTTTTAATCTTGATTTTTTTTAATTCCTTTACTTATTTGTCAAATAAATTTGTCACTTTGACAAATAAATCAAAGGTCAAGGTTATAGCAATTTGCAGTGTTAGTTTAAATTCACAAATTCAACTTATGGAGAACTTGGATTATCACTTTCTTCAACTCACCTCAATTCCAGTTTTTATTTACATAAATTAATAAAATAAAGAGATATAATATTAAAAATGTTAATTATTGAATTAATAATGTTATGTGATGAGTCAGCTTGTATTAAGTCTAGTCAGGTCTTATACGTCATTAAATTTGAGTCATTTCAACATAAAATTAAATGAGGAATCAAATTAAAAGTTTCGAAATTACATACGATCTAATTGAAAGAAAATCTGTTTACATGGTTAAAATTAATGTGGTCTATATTTTGAAGAGACCTTTTATATATTTAAACCTTAAAAATATTGATGGTATTAAATAGATTTAATTTTATAGTATATAACCATACTAAATCAGTATTTAATTTGATACACAATTGAAGGAGATCTTAATTGCTTTCATAAATTATTTATAGATGAAAACTTATTTTCCTAGGCTTCCTGTACATTTCAACAAATATACAGGACAAATTCTTCTCTTATATAATGATTGAAATATCAAAAGATAAATTGTTTTCAAACTAATCTGGTTCTTTTAATTTTTTTATTTATAATAACAAACAATTATAATTTGATGAACACATTTGCATTTCTTTAAAATAATACTTTTTTTGTGGAACATCTTTATAAGAACTCCCCCTTAAGACAAAAAAAAAAAAAGAAAAAAGACAAGAGTATTTAACTATATAGAAAATATGAATATTTCTTAATAGTTTAATTAAAAGCTCTCCCTTAATTTGATAAACATAAACATTTAAAATAATATCATGAAGATATCAATAAATTAATAGGTCAAATAAGTTGTCTCGTGTATGTATGTACATGTGCTGTTAGTTACGACAAAACACTATTTTGCATCCCAACTACAATTATATTTTATTGGCACAAATTACAATCACATGCACCCCAACTATATTTTGCAGTCACGGCATTCAAGACATTGATCTCTTTGTCACAACTTTCTCAACAGATAATGCAACATTAATGAAAAGTATATTATTGTATTATATATAAAAATTTTAAGTTGTAAATTTTTTTTGAAAAAATATATTGAAGAAATTTAGTTAATTAAATTTTAGTCGACATTTTTAATAATTAAAAAATAATTGAAATTTAGGTTGAAAATTTTATTTTATTGTATAAGTATATTAATTGTTTTTGTAATTTTTTATTTATAAATTATTCCCTCTTATTTTTTAATAATAACTCTAGATTATAATTTGGTCCATAAAAATCGATGTATTTGGTTCAGGGTTGTCATAAAGATTTTGGAGGCTATACTCTAATCTTCAAAATTAAGCCTGATAAAAAATTGCAATTTTAATAATTAAAAAAATTGATAAAATAAATGTTAATCCATATATACATATAAATCTAATGAGTATCTACACATACTAATCTACATGATGCACGTCATTTGGTCACTTTAATTTATATAATAATAAAAATTCAAAGAAAACACGTCACTTTCACATATTAGATAGATTCAAACATATATTTCGACAATAAGAACAACAATCACGTACAATTCAACTCATAAAAATAATTCAACTCATAAAATATATCGATTATAGAACCCAACATTATAAAAACATACACCACAATATATATATATATATATATATATATATATTTCATGTTTAATCAAAATTTATCACAATCCTATATACTTATATAATTTAGTTTTCACAGTCTGTCAACTTTTTCAATGGTTTGAACTTAAAGTAATTTGTTATGTATTCTATTTATTTAACAAACTCCGCTACCTAAAATACCATACTTCTTTTACTACTAGTTTTATTTGTTTCTTTGTAGATTACTTACTATTTTTAAATAAAATATTACTGAAAAAACAGACATTTGCATAACCATGGTTTTGACTTATTTAATTCAAATGAATAATATTTAACTCAAATTTTTGTATTTAACAAATATACAAAAATTAAATTAAATTCATCATATATATATATATATATACACATGAAAGATAGAAGGAAAGAAAGATACACATAACTCCATTTTTACACAAGAAAGAAAGAAAGATATACAAGAAAGAAAGAAAGATAGAAATACCAGTCTTCCACTCCAACTACCAAGACCTCCGCCATTTTCTAAGCTCAGTCTCCCTGAGTTTTCTCTCAATTTTCTTAATTGTTCTCATTGCTCCAGAAATGGCATATTGCCCTCCAAGATTTGGTGGTGCCCTCTTGTCACCCATTGATTAAATATTTTTTTTATAATAAATAGAACAACATATTTTATAATAAATAGAACAACATAAATGAAATTATTGAATTGATATTTACCAAACTAATACAAACCTTAAAAAAAAAATAAACTAATCAGTTTGGTAAAGTTTAACTGAGTTTATATTTTTTTTAATATACAACCTATCAATATTTTTCATAACATTAAACCAGAAAGTGTACAGAAAAATAGAATACAATATATCATTATTATTTTTATTTCTCAAAAACATTTCTTTTATTATGGATGTTAACCATAGTATAGACGTTAATGGACAAGTTTATAGCTAGTATGATGTTAAAAGAAAAAAAAAAAAGTTTATAGAGGTTAAACGATGTATAATTAAATTTTTAAAATAATCATTCTGTCAAAATAAAAAATCAGGTTAAAAATAATAACTTTTCTCAATTGTATTTTGTGATGATTGAGAGAAAAAGTTGACACAAATTATAAAAAAATAGTTTTTGCATTTGTATCTTGTTGTATATAAGACATAAACATACGTAATTTTTTTTTAAATACTTTTTTTTAATAAATGTGTATTGAAAATATGTATTGATTGACAAAGATCATAAGAAGTGTGGTTGTGGACGATGAAAATATGTCTAGGATTTGGAATTTGTTGGTGACTATGAATAATAAAACTATATATAAATTTCAGCAAAGATATCATAATAGTAAAATCAAACTATTTTTAAAAATTTGCATGAATGAAATTTGAATCTAATATACAGATCATGTACATTGGTATGTACAGATTATCATGTAAATTGCTATGGTTAGACCATCATATAAATTGGTACATTTTAGGAACTAAAATTTATTTTAATGTTCTATATGGTAACTTTATAGTTTAAAAAAAATTAATTTTATAAAATTGTATACAAACAAATTAAAAATTATTTTTAAAAAATCATTTTTATAATAAATAAACTAGATTTAAAAAATTATTTTTTTAAAATTTTCTATAAAATAATCTCTAAAATATTTAAAACAAAAATTATTTTTATTTAAGTTCAAACAAACACATAAAGATAAAAGGGTATATGCCTTGACATATGCTTCCGACTTAACTCCAAATAAATGAAAATATATAGAATTGACGGATTGGTTACCACCATTCCACCAATGAATATATAATATAGAATCAACGGATTGGTTACCGCCAATGAATATATAATCCAACAAGACATTGTAAACAAAATAGGGTATGGGTTTTATAATTCATTGATGTGCGGAGAAAAAAAAAATCACTCAATTTAAATGGGTAGGTATAAAATTTGCAGACATTTATAACTCAAAACTAGAATTAAAAATCTCCTAACCTTCTTAACATAATACATCATACTCATCACAATACTACTGAAATTACTACTTGATAAACTCACAAGGTAGACATTTTATCAAAAGTAGTAATGAAATTAGGATTGAGAAAATTAGAAGATCCAAGATTATTAAAATGATAAGTAGAAAATGAGGTGAAATAGGCTCTATTTCATTAAGAATTAAAAACAACTTTTTCATATTTGGAAAGTTATTTTTCGTAGAGGCAAATCTTGATTCACACAACAATGCAATTCATCAATTGTCATTGGTGAAAACATAGAAAACAAAATTCTCATGTGATAAAAATAAGTACTAAAAATTTGTAAGTAAAGTGAAGAGATCAGGTTGTAGATTGACGACAAATTAAGATTAATAAAGAATATGATAATTTAATTTAGTAAACATGAAACTTTAAAAAATGAATAAAAGATGTCCCTCGTAAAAATTTGTTTAAAGTTTTAACACATTAATAGTTTTTTTTATCACTATAAGAAATAAAAATTATGTATCTCTCTTGAAGTTACTATAAGAAGGTGTACTACTACAACCACTAAGCAATGCATTTCTATGTAAAGCATTTTAAATCCCTTAAACTTATTACATTCCCTATCAAGAAAGTTTTGCCCAAACACCAAACGAGTTGGTGTGTATTGAGTTTTACTCTAGGAAAAAATAAAAGTGACTCCAAACACATAAAATTGATTTTGACATATTCTCCAAAGTTAATAAGATGAGTTTTTCTAAGATTTTTTTTTAATTTCTAAGATGAGTTTTTTAAAAATCCCTAAATCCCACTTTTAATTTTTATTTATATTTTTTTTATAAAATAATATTAATTATTAAATGATAATTAATAAATGTATTAATTAATAATATAAAAAACATTTTAATTTTTAATACATCATAAAAGATAATGTGTTGATGTGTATTTATAGGGTCATGTGTTCCAACGCTTTTTTTTTTTCTAATGTTGATTTGACGTTATGGAACAAAGTCGATCATATCTGATTTTACATGGACCGAATCCAAACAAAAAAATTTACATGGACTAAAATCAAAAAGTGATATATTTGTAGGGACCAAAAACATATTTAAACCTTTATTTTTTTTATTTTAACAAAGGAATAATATAGAAATAAAATAAAAAATTTATAGATAGTCATATCCTGGAGATGCGACCTCCTACTGAGACAAAAATCATTCTTCATGTGGTCACATGACACGGATGTGACTTCTTGAAAGTAAAAAAAAAAAAAAGTAGTCGTTTGAGGAGAGTGAAGGTTCAATGCTTGTTTGGCTAATGAGGATCACCAAGATATGGGACCTTTTATGTTGGGCATTCTCGACCCTCATGTCCGTTTCTTGTTAATTTCTATTTGGCAACGATAGTAGAACATCGTAATGCCTTTAGTCGACAACTATAGATAGCCAATTGTGGTTATGTTCCTCGTGAGTCTTGTCTTTCTAAACTTTGCGCTCCTGGAAGCTTCGTCGAGAATACTATACATGTCTTGTGTATTTGTCCTAGACATTGCGAATTTTAGGTGCATATTTGAGACGACAATTTTGTTAGAAGGGAATACTCGAGGCGTTTTTGAAACAACGTGAGGTGATGCCTATTTACCTTTCAACTAATGTGTGTCTTCGTGGGCGATAGTTTGTTAGTGAAAACATGTTATATGATAGGTGGTGATCGGCGACAATCCCAACGCTCTGCCATGCCGTTTTTATGGTGGCACGATGGTTCCCCTTTTGACATTTTCCCTTCTAAAATGGCAGTTGAAAGGTCAATTTGAATGTCAAATTCATTTTCTTCTTTTGCTTTTTAGATCGACATTGTGAAAGAGACTCTTTCGTTGCACGATTTGGTGTTTCTGTCTGACGAGGAAGCTTTTAGGTGGGTTGCTAGAGAGTTGTTAAGGGTGGTGCCTAACTTCACACACAAAGTGACATAAGGGTTTCTCCACATTGGATCTTCCTTGGGTGACCAGGGAGGTTGTCAAAAATATCATCCTACACACTCCCTTCATTTGGTCGAACCGATGCTTTTGTAGAGATGGGAATGACCTAGATTTTAAGGTAAAGTACTTATTGGTGTCTGAGGCGTCCGATCAAAATGTTATCCAGTGTTTCATCGACAATCTCAAAACTCGCATTGTTGGCGAGAATGACCAAGTCTTTTGGTTTCATCAAAATGTTATCCAATGTTTCATCGACAATCTCAAAACTCACATTGTTGGCGAGAATGACCAAGTCTCTTTGGTTTCA
>NW_027334277.1:0-1042 GCF_000331145.2 Cicer arietinum
CGATTTCGTAATCGATTTATTAAGTCTTCATAATCGATTAACAAATACTCAGAATCGATTTTGTCACAAGCTCAGAATTCACTGGGTTTTCAAAAGTTATGTCAATTGATTTGCCAATCGATTGTGTTTAAGTCAGTGACTCAGCTATTTTGATGTTAATCGACGTGCCAATCGATTTGTATGTATTTGTCTGAAAATGTTCTTACCTGGAGTTTAGTTCAATCGATTTCTCAATCGATTGCAACCAAACTTGACTTGATTGAAATTTCACACAATAGATTGTCCAATCGATTGTGTTTGTCACAGGGAAAGTTATTTTGCAAAGATATTTAAGCAATCGATTTGCCAATCGATTACCCTTAAAACTGGGGTGTCACTGTGACTTGTACAATCGATTTCCCAATCGATTTATTTCAATCAGGTTTATTTGTGAAATGTATAATCGATTTGTCAATCGATTACCCTCAAAACTGGGGTGCTACTGACTTGTGCAATTTTCATTTCTAATTTAGTCAGTCGATTGCCCAATCGATTATACCAACACAAACAGTTGTGTTTCCTTACACCCTTGTTATGAAATCGATTTCCCAATCGATTTGCTTCAGTCAAAAATCAACTTTTGTTGATTTCTTGTGTTCCAAGCAACATGTTCCAAGTGTGTAGGATTTGATTGTTGTTCCTGAAATCTTGCTCAATTCAAATATTAGATTTATCATGTAGTGTATGAACATTGTTGATTTGTTAATTATGTCAAAATTGGGAATCAAAGGACTAAAGTCCAACACTCCTTTTTCCCATTTTCATTTTCGTCGCTTTCTTTTCTTCAAAACTAGTAACCCATGGTTGGATGAGAGTTAGATCAAGGTTTTCGCAACTCCACTCTTCCTCTTTGATTCGAAAACGAAGAAAAACGGTATTTGAGATCCAAACACAAACCCCTCCGTTTCTTCTAGATCCAAGCTTCATTCCTCGAAGAGATAGAAGGGAAAGTTGCTCACCACCACGCTACGGTGCTAGGGGACCAATTTGGAGGCGACGTTGC
>NW_027334277.1:1466-4776 GCF_000331145.2 Cicer arietinum
TAAATGAGTATTAAAAATGGGGAATCTTTTAATACCTCGGTTTACTTAATGTGCATTTGAGGAAAAGGTTTAAGTTAACTGGGCGCTGAGAATGGGGAATCTCTTAATGTCTCGGATACTTAACTATCGTTTTTGAAAGCCGTTTCGGTAAATGAGTATTAAGAATGGGGAATCTCTTAATGACTCGTTTACTGAATGTTTTGTGAGAAAATCATTTAAGCCAAAAGTATATTAAGAATGGGGAACCTCTTAATATGTCTGTTTGCTTAACGTTTTGCTTTGAAAATCATTAAGATGAATCGGTATTAAGAACGGGGAATCTCTTAATGACTTATTTATTTAATGTTGGTTTGAAAGTCGTTTAAGTTATTAAAAATGGGGAATCTTTTAATATCTGCATTTGCTTAGCGATTGTTGTGGATGGAGTCTGTGTATGCTCATGCATTTCATTCTGGTAAATTGTGTTGACCCGTGATAGGTGACACCTTGGTAAACTGTACTGACCCGTGATAGGTGGTACGTTTACGCGTTTACGTTTGGTAAATCGTGTTGACCCGTGATAGGTGACACCTTGGTAAACTGTACTGACCCGTGATAGGTGGTACGTTTACGATTTACATTTTGGTAAATCGCGTTGACCCGTGATAGGTGACACCTTGGTAAACTGTACTGACCCGTGATAGGTGGTACGTTTACGATTTACATTTTTGGTAAATCGTGTTGACCCGTGATAGGTGACACCTTGGTAAACTGTACTGACCCGTGATAGGTGGTACGTTTACGATTTACATTTTTGGTAAATCGTGTTGACCCGTGATAGGTGACACCTTGGTAAACTGTACTGACCCGTGATAGGTGGTACATTTACGATTTACGTTTTTGGTGAATTGTGCTGACCCGTGATAGGTGGCACCTAGGTAAACAGTACTGGTCTGTGATAGGCGGTACGTTTACGATTCCCGCTTTTTCTTTTAGTAAATCGTGTTGACCCGTGATAGGTGACACCTCGGTAAACTGTACTGACCCGTGATAGGTGGTACGTTTATGATTTACGCATTTTAGTAAATCGTGCTGACCCGTGATAGGTGGCACCTCGGTAATTGGTACTTTGGCCTGCGATAGGCGGTACAATTATGATTTACGGCCCTTCGAGGAGGGTTTTGGTTTGGAATTCCGAGTCCATGCATTTTGGCATATACGCATTGCATTAGGGTGCTTGGCACGCGAGTCGTATTTGATTTGAGTGTATGATTGAGTGATTTGAATTTTGATTTATCGTGGTAATTGCGTTGAAAATGCTAAGTGTTATGTGTTGATTATTGTGTGTAAGTATGATGGTTATCGAGATCCCAATTGCCGTGGTAATCGCGTAGAAATTGCTAAGTGTTAGGCTGTAGACTTGATTAGGAATGACTTGAGTTAATGCATGAATTTTTGGAAAAACGATCAAGGAAATCGATTTCCCAATCGATTGGATAGTAAACAGGGACTTGGCCAAATGGACAAAATCGATTAGCCAATCGATTTTGTAAATCAGCCTTTTTAAAATCCCTTTCGAAATCGATTGCCCAATCGATTGGGCCTAAGTCAGGGACTCATCCATATTCGACCAAATCGATTTGGAAATCGATTGGCCATTAAGTCAGGGGCTCAGCTATCCTGTCAATCGATTGCCCAATCGATTGAATCAAGCCAGAGTTCAAAATTTCACTAAAAACCTTCAGGAAATCGATTTGGAAATCGATTGGTATTAAGTCAGGGGCTCCGTTATCCTGTCAATCGATTGCCAAATCGATTGATTCAGCCCAGGATTCTATTTTCATTAAAAATCTTCACCCCAATCGATTGCCCAATCGATTGGCTCAGTGAAAATCCTCAGTTTTAGTTGTATGATTAATTGCTCATGAATCTATCCATGTCTTGTTTTATCATGTGTTAATTAGGAGATCGAGAACTGCATTTTACCTTCATTTTCATTGGCAATGTACTGTATGAACTTTTCGCATATTGAAAATCCTGTTAAGGTGCATGCTTAGTTAAAAAGTTGTTTTGAGCATTCAAAAACTTAATTGCTATGTGTTAACTGTTATTTTCTGGTTGGGACGGGAATGGAGATGGGAACGCATGACTGCAGTTACGTTAGGAGGATCTCATGGGGCGCGTGGAGATACTCAGGGTGTATAGCTTTTTGGTAGGATGATCAGATTAGGATGATGTATAGGGACTAGGTGTCCTTCTTTTTGGATTGGAGTATTTTTAGTTTGGAAAACTGTACTTATACTAATATTGTCAGTTTGACTTTTTACTTGAATGGGTTCCATGTACCATTTGTTGTTGTGTAAATGTTTTGGATTTATAATTGGAGAAACTTTTCCGCTGCTTGTAAATTATAATGACTCAATTATTTATCCAAAGGCATTTCCTGATTTAATTCTCTGTTTTATTTTAATTCCTTTTGAAAAAAAAAATATACCCTCGCTTTGAAAAAACGGGGTGTTACACTAAACCCTAAACCATTCACCATTCACATTTATATAATAAAATAGAGTTATCAAATAAAGTAATACACACACGTGGTGTATATATATATATAAATATATATGAAGAGCTTGCTGCATTTTATAGAGGTCCAAGCTCTTTGATGACCGTTGGAAATCATTTTTCAAAGGATCCAAGGTTTTCCATCATAATTATAGAACTGTCATTCAGCTTGTTAGGCCAGGCAGAACTCATCCTCACGTTATGCAGGCCAGCTTCATTGAAACTTGATCTTGAGATGTCTTTGTCTATTCTCTTTTATCAAGAGTGCAAAGCTATTTCTTTGACCATGTGAGCTGCAACCTTTTTAGAAAACTTTAAGGACTAGGTTGATTTCAACTTTTGAGGTGATGTTGACAAGAGAGAAAAAGCCACCCTATGACATAGGACTGTCATACTCAGTCCGAGGATCAGATCTGGCAACACATGTGATCTTCCATTTTTGGCTTGTTTAAAGTTGCCTTTTGTTAACTTGACTTCTTCATGTATTAAAACGAGCAAGTCCAATAAATGTTCAAATTTTAGCCTTTGCACATGCTTGATGGGTTGCTTTCAACTTAGCCTAATCTATCATCTTTTTAGACTTAGATCTAGTTGTTCTTGTCCTTTTCTTTTTGGCCTTCCAACTTCTTTATTTCAAATACTTTTACTTATTCATTCTTTGACTTTATTGTTCATTTCTTTAATGAATAAAAGCATTTGTACTGGTGAGGTCATAACTTGGGCAGATCTGGAGATTTTCCACTTTGCAGCCCATCCTCACGTGGTTTTC
>NW_027334277.1:5138-11835 GCF_000331145.2 Cicer arietinum
CTAAAAATCATTACTCCCCCTAAATGTATGCCAAAGTGTTGAAATAACATGATTTTAACCATACATATGACATCATGATAATTAGATAATAATTTAAAGATTTGTTCAACAAAGCATAAACATGGGTTCATAAGCAACACAACAATTCAACTTAACAACACAATAATTAAACAGTTTTAACAGCATGAACCCAAAGCAACTGGATAATCAAAAAACATAATCACTAAACAAAAAACATAATCATAAAAACATAATCATTCTCCCTCTGAATTTGGCAGCAGCAAAAAGAAACATCAACTAAATTAGTCTGATGAGGATGGTCCATCTGATGAGGATGAAGGAGATGGAACATCAGAGGTTGGCTGGGCTGGTAGCTCAGGAGGATGATCTCCAGGAGCAATAGTAGGGACTAAGTGTTTGGTAACCCATTCAAGGATAAGACCAAACTGAACCAAAGAGTTCTGAAAGTGAGTGAAGCGCTGAAGGATTTTCTTCTGGTCTTTCCTAATTAACTTTAGAAGTTTCATCTGCTTCGTATTCTTGCTTTCCCCAATCCTAGTGCTAGGAACCGAGCCCTTAGGCTGATCATTTACACTGGAACTCTTATTCTGAGAGCTCCCAGCCTTGTCCTTTGAATGGTTATGAGTTGTGGCAATAAAGAAGGAGTCAAGGGAACTGAACTGTCATGTGACCTCGGGGAGAGGTTGGGTAGGTTCTTCATGAGTAGCAGCAGGAGAAATAGGAAGTTGTTGCGTAAGATCTGGTTGTGGGAGGATATCCTCTTCCAATGGTACTGTAGGAGAAAAGGCCATATGCATATCCGTAGGAGAGGGAGGATAAGACTGGTTAAGATCAAAATATAACTCCTCGCCTTCTTCCATATTTTGAAGAGGAGTTGGTGTAAAGGTATCCTTAGGGAGTGGATCGGCTTCATGAGGAGAAAATGGTTGGACAGGTGCGTTCGGAGTAAGCTTTGGAAAAAGAGTAAAATATTTAGTTCCAACACAATATGATAAAAAATTTGGAAAGAAAGAATAAATCTTTTAAGCTTGTTTGTAAACTTTTATTGATGTTTATATAGAACACGAGAAAATTCGGTTATTATGCATTTAGTTGTTATTGTACCAACATAGACTCTAATTCCCTTTCGTTGTGTATCGTATGAAAAATATCTATTCTAATTGTACAACCTTGAGAATTTCTAAAGTGATATTTGAAAGAATAATTTTCTCGTTGAAATATTCATAAAATAATGTCATTTGATGTGTTCTTTTTGGTTGATTCAAATATTATCTTAAGAAACACCTACCATGAGATCATGAAAACCATTGTAGACTACCATATACATAGATATCAAATTATGCAACCACAAAGTATAAGACACATTTGGTGTTGAATGCTTAGAGACTAGACAATTTGAAATAGAGGATCTTTTGTCCAATATGTGAACATTATCTGATGATGTATAATTTGTGCATTTGAATAAACATTAGATGATAAATAATTATTCTATAAGTTTGTTATCATAAAAATAATAAAGGAATGAACATCAGAAGATAAATGATTATTCAATATATTTGATATCATAAAAATAATTAAGGGTTATTGCGTGGAACCTGTTTGATCTAACATTCCAATGAAGATTAATCACTACTAGATAGTAGTGGATACATATATAACAACATGGTTGCTCTAAATTTCTCAAATGTATATTTGACTTTGTTTGTTTTTTAGAATAAACACCCATTTGGTCACTAAAGTGACGTGCGATATCAGTACAATCTTTGAAGAGAGAAATTATGTCAATCTACATAAATTTTATTTTTGTTAGATATTTTGTTCCCTCAACTCAACTGAGATCCATTTCTTCACCTAGATGTCTTAATTTGACTCTATTTTTAACATATCAAGAGTAACAACCCTTTCACTACTTTGGAAATATTTTGAAGATTTAAATAATAAATAGATTTTTAGAAATTTATGTAACATCGGTGCCCTATTTTTTGTAATAGTTGATTTATGTTTCAAGTTGGAACAAGAAAGTGGTATTTTTAATAAGTCCAAGTGATAAAAGAGAAAACATGTCATATTTTTTTTCTCTCTCTCTCTTCCTCATGGATACACACTGAAGCATAACCTTTATCTCCTCCATCACAGCAACAATTCTTTCTCATTTTCTCTAAAAACCCTCCAACATACAACCCCTCATTTAATGTTCATCATCTTCATAATGTCTCACTTTTCCTTTTCCTCGCAAATTCCTTCAAAAAAAGCAACAGTACTCTACCTGCACTCCGACACCTTGCATGTCCATTTCCTCCTTTACAAATCCACTAATTCTCCAAGACCACACTAAAGGAAGATAAGGAGTAGAGTTGGGGAATCTCCAAATTCAAACCAATGCATAGAAAGCAGAATAGGAAAGAGATGAGATGGAAGACAACCTCCACAACTCAGCTCGAATTAAAGTGCCTTCTTCTTGGCAAATAATGAGTTCTTTTCTTAGAACAAATTTCACTTTTGCATGAGGGTTTTCTGGGCTCAATTTTAATTTCAATTACTGTTAGAAATTATTTTATGGATTTTAAATGATGAGATTCTAAAAGTTGAGGGTGAGCAAAAACTGTGACGTTTAACATGTAGGAAATGTTTGAAAATCTGCATTTAATTCATTGAAAATCATTTGCATGGGTTGTGTTGATGATTCTACTATTTTAAGAATTAAGGGAATGGGGGTTAAATGAAGTAGATTGTAACACCCCGTTTTTCAAAGCGTGAGTGTATTTATTTTTTTTTCCAAAAGTAATTAAAATAAAACCGCGAATCAAGCAAAGTAATACCTTTGGATAAATAACTGGGTCATTAAAATTTACAAGCAGAGGAAAAAGTTTCTCAAATACATACATCCAAAGTATTTAAACAACAACCAGAAAATACAAGGAACCCATTCAACTAAGAAGTCGTACTGACAATAATAGTCACAGTACAGTCTTTCGGTTTAAAAATAAACGCAACCCAAAAGAAAACATCTGTTCCCTCTGTGTCAACCTAGTCTGATCATTTTACAAGACAACTAAACACCCTGAGTGATCTCCATGCGCCCCGTGAGATCCTCCTAACGTAGCTGCAGTCAAGCGTTCCCATCTCCATTCCCGTCCGTAGGGTACGAACCGGTAGGATCGTCCTGACTCTCATCTAAGGGCAAAGCCTAGATTTCCACAATAATTGTAAAGGTCACCAACCGAAAATAACAGTTAACACATAACATTTAAGTTTTAAATGCTAAAAATAACTTTTCAACTAAGCATGCACCTTATCAGGATTTTCAATATGCGAAAAGTTCATACAATACTTTGCCAATTAAAAATGAAAGCAAAATGAAGTTCTCAATCCCCTAATGAAAACATAACAAATCAAGACATGGATAAGTTAATGAGTAATCAAACATCTAACTCAAACTGAGGATTTTCACTGAGCCAATCGATTGGGAAATCGATTGGGGTGAAGGATTTTAATGAAAACAGAATCCTGGGCTGAAATCAATCGATTGGGGAAATCGATTGCGTGAGTACTGAGCCCCCTGGTTTTAAGCCAATCGATTTCCAAATCGATTTGGTCGAATATGGCCGAGTCCCTGACTTAAGGCCCAATCGATTGGGCAATCGATTTCTTAAAGGATTTTTGAAAACTGATTACGAAATCGATTGGCTAATCGATTTTGTCAATTTGGCCAAGCCCCTGTTTACCCATCCAATCGATTGGGAAATCGATTTCCCTGTGTATTCTTTCAAAAATTCATAACTAACTCAATCACATTCATACATAATCTCAAATCCTAACACTTAGCACTGATAACGCAATCGCTACAACATCATTAGTTTCGAAATAGTATTGCAAGCAAACATGTTATCACCAAATTCCAAAACATAACACTTAACATTTATAACACAATTAATACAACATCATGGGTTTCAAAATGGTATTGCAATCCAACATGTTATCACCAAATTCCAAAACATAACACTTAACATTTATAACACAATTAATACAACATCATGGGTTTCAAAATGGTATTGCAATCCAACATGTTATCACCAAATTCCAAAACATAACACTTAACATTTATAACACAATTAATACAACATCATGGGTTTCAAAATGGTATAGCAATCCAACATGTTATCACCAAATTCCAAAACATAACACTTAACATTTATAACACAATTAATACAACATCATGGGTTTCAAAATGGTATAGCAATCCAACATGTTATCACCAAATTCCAAAACATAACACTTAACATTTATAACACAATTAATACAACATCATGGGTTTCAAAATGGTATAGCAATCCAACATGTTATCACCAAATTCCAAAACATAACACTTAACATTTATAACACAATTAATACAACATCATGGGTTTCAAAATGGTATAGCAATCCAACATGTTATCACCAAATTCCAAAACATAACACTTAACATTTATAACACAATTAATACAACATCATGGGTTTCAAAATGGTATAGCAATCCAACATGTTATCACCAAATTCCAAAACATAACACTTAACATTTATAGAGATTCCCCATTCTTAACGCCCAGTTAACTTAAACGATTTTCAAAACAAATGTTAAGTAACCAAGACATTAAGAGATTCCCCATTCTCAACGCCCAGTTAACTTAAACGATTTTCAAAACAAAATATTCAAAAAACGAGACATTAAGAGATTCCCCATTCTTAATACTCATTTACTGAAACGATTTTCAAAAACAAACATTAAGTAACCGAGACATTAAGAGATTCCCCATTCTTAACGCCCAATTAACTTAAACGATTTTCAAAAACAAATATTAAGTAACCGAGACATTAAGAGATTCCCCATTCTTAACGCCCAATTAACTTAAACGATTTTCAAAAACAAATATTAAGTAACCGAGACATTAAGAGATTCCCCATTCTTAACGCCCAATTAACTTAAACGATTTTCAAAAACAAATATTAAGTAACCGAGACATTAAGAGATTCCCCATTCTTAACGTCCAGTTAACTTAACAATTTTCCAAAACAAATATTAAGTAACCGAGACATTAACAGATTCCCCATTCTCAACGCCCAGTTAATTTAAACGATTTTCAAAACAAAATATTCAGTAAACGAGACATTAAGAAATTCCCCATTCTTAATACTCACTTACTGAAACGATTTTCAAAAACAAATATTAAGTAACTGAGACATTAAGAGATTCCCCATTCTTAACGCCCAATTAACTTAAACGATTTTCAAAAACAAATATTAAGTAACCGAGACATTAAAAGATTCCCCATTCTTAACGCCCAATTAACTTAAACGATTTTCAAAAACAAATATTAAGTAACCGAGACATTAAGAGATTCCCCATTCTCAACGCCCAGTTAACTTAAACGATTTTCAAAAAAACAAATATTAAGTAACCGAGACATTAAGAA
The DNA here is from genome assembly GCF_000331145.2 of Cicer arietinum. Classification (NCBI taxonomy): domain Eukaryota; kingdom Viridiplantae; phylum Streptophyta; class Magnoliopsida; order Fabales; family Fabaceae; genus Cicer; species Cicer arietinum. Next base: position 10,610 of record NW_027334277.1, read on the forward strand.
ATTCCCCATTCTTAAACAACAATAGTTTCCACGCGAGCATTGGAATGGCACCTTATGAGGCTTTATATGGGCGCAAGTGTCAAACGCCCTTGTGTTGGTATAAAGACGGTGAGAATATGATTGTCGGACCAGAGATGGTGCAACAGACCACAGCTAAAGTAAGGAAGATCAAGGAGAAAATGAAGACTTCACAAGATCGCCAGAAGAGTTACGCGGACAAGCGTCGCAGACTTTTGGAATTCGAACAGGGTGACCATGTATTTCTGAGAGTCACACCTACTACTGGAGTAGGTAGAGCCTTGAAATCGAAGAAGTTGACTCCGAAATTCATTGGACCATATCAGATTTCTGCACGAATTGGGCCGGTTGCTTATCGGATTGCATTACCTCCGATACTGTCCAATATTCATGACGTGTTTCATGTGTCACAGTTGAGGAAATATCTCGCAGATCCATCTCACGTGATCGAACCAGACACAATCCAGCTAAAGGATAACCTGTCGTTCGAAGTACCACCCGTGAGAATTGATGACAGGAAGATTAAGCGGTTGAGGACCAAGGATGTTTCGTTGGTCAAGGTGATCTGGAACCCAATTACTGGAGATGCGACTTGGGAACTGGAGAGCAAGATGAGGGAACAACACCCAGGGTTATTTATCGATGCATAGTTTCGAGGACGAAACTAATTTTAGGGGGGGAGTAATGTAAGACCCATAATTTTAAAGTACCATTTATGTATTTTTGGTGTATTTTGGATTTTGGCTCGGAGGCTTTTAAGCCAAAGTTAATAATATTTTGGAGTTTTATAATCAAAAAGATATTTTGATGCCAATTAAAATTTCTCGTCGATAAATAAATTGAATTTAACTGCGATGAATCCTTTACGGAGAATTTAATGCGTTTCGGGTGAAACGGTAATTTAACAAATATCTAGATTTTGAGATATTTGTTAAGTTATATTTAATATATTTATATGTGTTTGTTTGGGGGGAAAAAGAAAAGAAAACTAGAAGGAAGGAAAAGGAAAAGAAAAGAGTATATAAAGGAAAGAAGGAAAAGAGAAGAAAGGAAAAACAAAGGAAAGAAAAAGAAAGGAAGGAAAGTTGGAATTTTCCATCTTCTTCCTCTCTGTTACCCGTGAACCAAATTCCCTCCTTTCTCCTATTCTCATTTTCGTCACTTTCTTTTCTTCAAAACTAGTAACCCAAGGTTGGGTGAGAGTTAGA
>NW_027334278.1:0-3092 GCF_000331145.2 Cicer arietinum
GTCCTCCTTAGGCTTATTCTAGTCCAATTAGGGTTTTTAAAAAATCTTGTGCATCCAATAGGTGTATTTTCGTCCTCCGTAGGCTTATTCTTATCCAATTAGGGTTTTTAAACAATCTTGTGTATCCAATAAGTTTATTTGTTACAATTGATGAACACTTAAGTAATTTGCATCCCCTGTTGGACTTTAGTCCTCTTAATCCTAATTTTGACATAATTAACAAACATATAATGTTCATACATCATATGATAAATCTTACATTTTAAATGAGCAAGATTTCAGGAACAACAACTCAACCCTACATACTTGAGACAATTGCTTGGAACTCAAGAAATCAACAAAAGTTGAAAATCTACTGAACAAATCGATTGGGAAATCGATTTCGTAAAAGGGTTGTAAGGAAACATGTAGTTTGTGGTTACACAATCGATTAGCAAAATCAGGAAAAAAAATTGTGCAAGTCAGTGGAAACCTGAAATGTATGCTAATCGATTAGCACATCGACTGTGCAAATCACAAAGTCTAAAACTGATTGAATGAATCGATTGAGTAATCGATTGGGCGAGTCACAGGGCAAATCAATTTACTAGGCTAATCGATTGACAAATCGATGTCGTAAATAAAATTTCAAAAGTAACATGGCTTGTGACAAACATAATCGATTGGACGATCTATTGTGAGAAATTCAATCATGATAAGTTTGGTATCAATCGATTGGGAAATCGATTGAGCTAAACCAAACAGGTAAAATCTTTTCAGAAAAACACTACCAAATCGATTGGGACTTCGATTAACATGAAATTAGCTAAATTCCTGTTTCTAAACAGAATCGATTGGCAAATCGATTGCAACAAAAATTTGAAATCACAGGGAACTCTCAGTATATGGCCAAATCGATTTAGTGTAGTTGTGAATCGATTATGTGACTTAGTGAATCGACTAAGTAATCAATTGGTTTGATTTCATTATTGAAACAAAACATCTGACATCGATTATGCAATCGATTCATATAAGTCTGCACATAATTTTCTGAAAAGTATATTAAAAGAATCGATTAGGAAATTGATTAGTTTGTATAGTTTCAAGATTCAAGAAAAACAAGACTTGCGATAATCTATTGGCAAATCGATTAAGCCCGTTTTATCACTTTAATGAATCGATTGGTAAATCGATTTATTAGTTGTTTTTCAGAAACTATATAAACAGTTTTCAATCATTTTATCATTAACACCTGAAAAGACTTGAAAACACTTGAATATACTTCAGAACACTGAAGAACTCTTAAGAACATTTTGACAACATTCTGATATTGCTTTTTCAGATCAAAACCAAAAGATTATTCATAATCAATAAGAGAGCTGAAAAAGAATTCTTGAGAGAAAAGACAATGATCTCACAAACACTCATATGAACAACCAGATTATTGTGTGAGATACATTGACACAACTCACTAGAAAGGATCAACCGTTCGCATGGACAGAGAAGTGTGAGGAAAATTTCCAGTTACTAAAGAGAAAGTTGACGACATCACCTGTATTGGTATTACCGCAATCAGAAGAATCAAGACAATTAAAGATTCATGAGAGAAACTATCCTACTCATGATTTGGAGCTTGCTGCGGTTGTTTTTGCATTGAAGATCTGGAGACACTATTTATATGGGTGCACGTTCACCATGTTCAGCGACCATAAAAGCTTGAAATATTTGTTTGATCAGAAGGAGTTGAACATGCGCCAGAGACGATGCACAAGATTGGTTAAAAACCCTAATTGGACTAGAATAAGCCTTGGGAGGACGAAAATGACCTAAATGTTAATCCAATGACACAATAAACTTATTGGATGCACAATATTTGTTGAAAACCCTAATTTGACAAGAATAAGCCTACGGAGGACGAAAATGACCTAAATGTTAATCCAATGACACAAACTAACTTTTTGGATGCACAAGATTTGTTAAAAACCCTAATTGGACTAGAATAAGCCTAGAAGGACGAAAATGACCTAAATGTTATTGCAATGACACAAACACATCTATTGGATCACAAGATTGGTTAAAAACCCTAATTAGAAAAGAATAAGCTTAGGGAGGATGAAAATGACCTAAACGACAATCCAATGCCCCAAATAAACTTATATGATGCACAAGATTGGTTAAAAGCCCTAATTGGACAAGAATAAGCCTATGGAGGATGAAAAGGACCTAAATGTTAATCTAATGACACAAATGAACTTATTGGGTACACAGGATTGGTTAAAAATCCTAATTGGACTGAAATAAGCAAAGGGAGGACGAAAATGACCTAAATGTTAATCCAATGACACAAATGAACTTTTTGGATGCAAAAGATTGGTTAAAAACCCTAATTGGACAAGAATAAGCCTAAGGAGGACGAAAATGACATAATAGTTAATCCAAGGAAACAAATGAACTTATTGGATGCACAAGATTGGTTAAAAACCCTAATTGGACTAGAATAAGTCTACGGAGGACGAAAATGACCTTAATGTTAATCCAATGACACAAATGAACTTATTGGATGCACAAGTTTGGTTAAAAACCCTAAATGGACAAGAATTACCTTAGGGAGGACGAAAATGACCTAAATGTTAATCAAAGGACACAAATGAACTTATTGGAGTCACAAGATTGATTAAAAACCCTAATTGGACAAGAAAAAGCCCAGGGAGCATGAAAATGACTTAAATGTTAATCCAATGACACAAAGGAACTAATTACATGCACAAGATTGGTTAAAAACCCTAATTTGTGAATAATAAGCCTAGGTAGGACGAAAATGACCAAAATGTTAATCCAATGACCCAAATGAACTAATTGAATGGACAAGATTGATTAAAAAGCCTAATTGGACTAGGATAAGCCTGGGGAGGACGAAAATGACCTAAATGTTACACCAATGACACAAATTAACTTATTGGATGCACAAGATTTGTTAAAAACCCTAATTGGACTAGAATAAGCCTAGGGAAGACGAAAATCACCTAAATGTTAATCCAATGACACAAACACACCTATTGGATGCACAAGATTGGTTAAAAATCCTAATTGGACAAGAATAAGCCTAGGGAGGA
>NW_027334278.1:6535-7450 GCF_000331145.2 Cicer arietinum
CTAATTAGAAAAGAATAAGCTTAGGGAGGATGAAAATGACCTAAATGACAATCCAATGCCCCAAATAAACTTATATGATGCACAAGATTGGTTAAAAGCCCTAATTGGACAAGAATAAGCCTATGGAGGATGAAAAGGACCTAAATGTTAATCTAATGACACAAATGAACTTATTGGGTACACAGGATTGGTTAAAAATCCTAATTGGACTAAAATAAGCAAAGGGAGGACGAAAATGACCTAAATGTTAATCCAATGACACAAATGAACTTTTTGGATGCAAAAGATTGGTTAAAAACCCTAATTGGACAAGAATAAGCCTAAGGAGGACGAAAATGACCTAATAGTTAATCCAAGGAAACAAATGAACTTATTGGATGCACAAGATTGGTTAAAAACCCTAATTGGACTAGAATAAGTCTACGGAGGACGAAAATGACCTTAATGTTAATCCAATGACACAAATGAACTTATTGGATGCACAAGTTTGGTTAAAAACCCTAAATGGACAAGAATTACCTTAGGGAGGACGAAAATGACCTAAATGTTAATCAAAGGACACAAATGAACTTATTGGAGTCACAAGATTGATTAAAAACCCTAATTGGACAAGAAAAAGCCCAGGGAGCATGAAAATGACTTAAATGTTAATCCAATGACACAAAGGAACTAATTACATGCACAAGATTGGTTAAAAACCCTAATTTGTGAATAATAAGCCTAGGTAGGACGAAAATGACCAAAATGTTAATCCAATGACCCAAATGAACTAATTGAATGGACAAGATTGATTAAAAAGCCTAATTGGACTAGGATAAGCCTGGGGAGGACGAAAATGACCTAAATGTTACACCAATGACACAAATTAACTTATTGGATGCACAAGATTTGTTAAAAACCCTAATTGGACTAGAA
>NW_027334279.1:0-263 GCF_000331145.2 Cicer arietinum
CAAATGAACTTATTGGATGCAAAAGATTGGTTAAAAACCCTAATTGCACAAGAATAAGCCTAGAACGGACGAAAATGACCTAAATGTTCATCCAATTACACAAAAGAACTTATCGGATGCACAAGATAGGTTAAAAACCCTAACTGTACAATAATAAGCCTAGGGAGGACGTAAATGACCTAAATGTTCATCCAGTTACACAAAAGAACTTATCAGATGCACAAGATTGGTTAAAAACCCTAATTGCACAAGAATAAGCCTAG
>NW_027334279.1:306-1064 GCF_000331145.2 Cicer arietinum
AGGTTAAAAACCCTAACTGTACAAGAATAAGCCTAGGGAGGACGAAAATGACCTGAATGTTCATCCAATGACACAAATGAACTTATTGTCTGCACAAGATAGGTTAAAAACCATAATTGGACAAGACTAAGCCTCGGGAGGACGAAAATGACCTAAATGTTCATCCAATTACACAAAAGAACTTATTGGATGCACAAGATTGATTAAAAACCGTAATTGGACAAGAATAAGCCTAGGGAGCACGAAAATGACCTAAATATTCGTCCAAATAGACAAATGAACTTATTGGATGCACAAGATTGATTAAAAACCGTAATTGGACAAGAATAAGCCTAGGGAGGACGAAAATAACCTAAATGTTCATCCAATTACACAAATGAAGTTATTGGATGCACAAGATAGGTTAAAAATCCTAACTGTACAAGCATAAGCCTAGGGAGGACGTAAATGACCTAAATGTTCATCCAGTTACACAAAAGAACTTATCAGATGCACAAGATTGGTTAAAAACCCTAATTGCACAAGAATAAGCCTAGGGTGGACAAAAATGACCTAAATGTTCATTCAATTACACAAAAGAACTTATTGGATGCACAAGATAGGTTAAAAACCCTAACTGTACAAGAATAAGCCTAGGGAGGACGAAAATGACCTAAATGTTCATACACAAATAAACTTATTGGATGCACAAGAGAGGTTAAAAACCCTAACTGCACAGGAATAAGCCTAGGGAGGACGAAAATGACCTAAATGTTCAT
>NW_027334280.1:0-942 GCF_000331145.2 Cicer arietinum
CATTCATCCATAACACCAAAACCTAACTCTAAGATTTTACCCATAAAGCCTTAGATTCATTTTATTCCAAATCAACACTCTAACCCTAACAAAATTCTTTTCCACACAATCACAGATAAGTCCCTAAATGCAAACTAAAAGTTTGGAAGGAGCCCTTACCTTAACGTTAGCTTTAACGTGCGTTTCCGGTACCGCGAGTAAATCCGGTAAAATCTCTGCTCGCAACGTCGCTTCCAAGTTAGTCCACTAGCACCGTAGTGTGGTGGTGAGCAACTTTCCCTTCTACCCCTTTGCGAAACAAAGCTTAGATCTAGATGAAACGGGAAGGTTTTGTTGAGACAAAATCTCAATTTAATGTTTTGATGAAAACAAACAAAAAGTTAATTAAGAATTCTAATTGTGATTCTAAGTGTTTTGATATTTAACATGTGTTTTTGAGTATGTTAAAACAAGATAGGTATCAAACATCACAAATCAGATCAAAGAAAGCAGTTCTGGAAAACGCAGATTGATTCTGGAAAACGAAGATCGATCTTAAAGCTATTCATGAAAACGAAGATTGATCTTGACCTTCTGTTGAGAAACGAAGAACGATCTTCGTTTATGGCATAAACAAGGATAATTAGGTTCCTTGTAAAAAGATCAATCCTGGAAACATCATTCATCTTATATTTCAATAAGGCATATTACAAAGATCATTCTTCTTGAAAAGCAAATGCAAGTACAAGACTACAAGTAGCAAAGTACACTACTGATTTGAACTATTCTAAAGCCTGCACGCGTAACAGAAAAGCATGTACTCAAGGCTGACATACTGACACAAATCACAGAAGTACAAGGCTAGTTCATCACAAACTAGAAGATCAATCCTGGATCGATCTTCTGATGCAGCTCATCAATCTTGCTTTTGGCAGAACTTATCCAACAACTCTTTTATGACAG
>NW_027334280.1:2473-4095 GCF_000331145.2 Cicer arietinum
AAAGATATAGTGTAGGATCAAAGAAAGTAAGAAGAGAGGATGTGATTTGCTTCTTGAAAGCTTTAAGATGTTTGATCTTTTTATGCAATTGTGTTGTGTGTATTCCAATGGAGAGCTTGTTTGCATTTTATAGAGATCCAAGCCCTTGATGACCGTTGGAAATCATTTTTCAAAGGATCCAAGGTTTTTCATCATAATTACAGAACTGCCATTCAGCTTGTTAGGCCAGGCAGAACCCATCCTCATGCAGCACAACTTTGATCTTGACATCTTGACATGTCCTTGCTTTTTCACTTTAATCAGAGTGCAAGGCTGTTTCTGAGCTGCATTTTTCGAAGTCTTTAAGGTCTAGGTTGGCTTCATCTTTTGAGGTGATGTTGACAAGAGAGAAAAAGCCATCCTATGACATAGGACTGTCATACTCAGTCCGAGGATCAGATTTGGCAGCAACATGTGATCTTCCATTTTTGGCTTGTTTCAAGTTGCCTTTTGTTAACTTGACTTCTTCATGTATTAAAACGTGCAAGCCCAATAAATGATCTGATTTTAGCCTTTGCACAAGTTTGATGGGTTGCTTTCAACATAGTTGGTCCATCCTCACAGATTTAGATCTAGCTATTCTTGTCCTTTTCCTTTTGCCTTCTAACTTTTTTTTCAAATACTATTTCTTTGACTTAGTTATATATTTCTTTAATGAATAAAAGCATTTGTACTGGTGAGGACATAACTTGGGCAGATCAGGAGATTTTCCACTTTGCAGCCCATCCTCACGAGGTGTTCTTGATCATAAGCCATCCTCGCGTGGTTTTCCATCCTCAGGCCAAAATCATATTTTCCTTCTTTTTGCCTTAATGATTAATAACCTATTATCTTATATGAATACACTCAAGAGCACATGTTAGTCATTAACCATAATCATAATCTCTTAAGTAATTGTGTTATCATTAAAATCATTTGAGAGAGATTTTGTCTCAACAATCTCTGTTGAGACAAAATCTCTCAAATGATTTTAATGATAACAAAATTACTTAAAGGATTATGATTAAGATTAATGACTAATCTGTGTTTTTGAGTCAATTCATATAAGAAAATAGAGGATTGGAACTCAAGAGGATATCCTCGTAAAAGGATGAAGATTCAAATCTGCATATTATTAATCCTCACCAGAACAAATGTTTTTTATTCATTAAAGAAAGGAAAAACAGTATTAAAGAATGAATAAATAATGCATTTGAAATAAAGAAGTCAGAAGGCAAAAGAATAGGTACGAGGATAGCCAGTACTATGTAAGAGGATGGCAGTACTAGGTTGAAGGACGGTTCTATAAAGTCCACATCATTCCCAAATATTGAAACCAACTCATCCTATCATGTGCAAAGTCTATAAGCAGACCTATATATCATTCTTATATGATTGAAAAAGCTATGTGGAGTCAATCTACAAAAAAGAAACAACAAACAAGCCAAAAATATAAGTCTTCACATGTCTTGAAGAAAGACCCACGTGCTTGAGGTTGGCTTGCCACATGGAAAGATCATCATAAGACCTCTAAGAAATGCAGCAAGCTATTCATCATCAAACACACAACACAATTGCATAAAAAGATCAAGTATCTCAAAGTT
>NW_027334281.1:0-1594 GCF_000331145.2 Cicer arietinum
GAGAAACTTTTCCGCTGCTTGTAAATTATAATGACTCAATTATTTATCCAAAGGCATTTCTTCATCTATTTCTCCATTTTGGTTTAATCACTTTTGAAAAAAAAAAAAATATACCCTCGCTAAGAGAAACGGGGTGTTACAGAAGCATTCAAGGTAGGCAACACTCACTGCGAAGGCACTTTTGTCGCTGAACAAGGTGCAACCCACCAAAAATAAAAGAAATGCCCTCGCAGCCATCTGCCAATGCTGATCAGCACATCGCTGATGGTATACGTCAAGCAACCAACTATACCGAACAGTGGTTATCCACGTCATGTTAAACTCAACATATGCATCAGCCAGACTAACCCCAACTAGCTCACCCAATAATTTTGCAGCTTCGTCCTTATTAAATATATTAACACTAAAAAATGCACCGGTGATGGGTATATGCAGCAGCGAAGAGACATCGTCCAAAGTAATGGTCATCTCCCCAATTGGAAGATGAAATCTGTTGGTGTCGCGATGCCATCTCTCGACAAAGGCAGAAATTAGACCTTTGTCGATCATCTCGTAGCTGCATTTTAGCAATGGATATAAGCCGGAACTTTTAACAAGTTCCTTAACCTCGTCATTTTCAATGACAACTTCTTTTAATTTTTTTCCATTGCTAAAAACCCTTAACTCTCCACGATCCTGAAATAAATTAACCAAACAAATATAAGTTCATACACATTAACCAAAATTAAATATTTAATTTGATTCAAATATTTACCACGTCGTCCCATAGTCGTGTCGCAACATGATCCCCATATGTCCTTAAGACAGACCTGTCAACCGGACCCCAGGATATCCGTCATCTGCTTCAGGGTGGGCCTCATCAGCATGGACCTTTTCAAGTTGGGCCTCATCTGCTTGCCCCTGTTCTACTTGCGCCTTTTCTACTTGTTGCCTCCGTAATCTTCGTTGTTCACGCAATTCAAGCTGAGCACGGTGAGCCCAGCCTGTGCATAAGCAGTTGGTCTAACACTACGACTATCCGGCCCTTCGTCGAGTATAACACGACCGTCTCTATCAGTAAACATTGTCCGCACCATTTCTGCGTAAACAAATCATAATCACTATCAAAACAACATAACAATATAACATTTATGCAAGTCCAGAAACATAATGACAACATCAACCTACGTGAACTCAGTTCACGTACATGAATTCCACAAGACAACCATTACCTTACGTGAACTCTATAACAAAACATCTTACTTACATGAGCTGAGTTCACATACGTGAACTTCATCAGTCTACATAAACTGAGTTCACATATGTGAACACCAACAAACTACGTGAATTGAGTTCACGTCCACATACGTGATTTGAGTTCACATATTGGATTTCAGTTCACGCATGTCAACACATTCAGAATACGTGAATTGAGTTCACGTTCATGATCTAAAAAATACCTTCAAACCCAGAAATCCCAGAAAACCTTAAAACACCCCTAAACCCAGAAAACTTCTTCATTCATCAGCCCCATTCAAAATAAATTGCAGAAAGTTAAATCCAAAATTCCAAAATGCATACAATTAACCCAAAAACGAAAAACAACAATGGCTTA
>NW_027334282.1:0-1187 GCF_000331145.2 Cicer arietinum
AAAGATGGTTGTACCTCCTTTTCCTTAGGTGCAAAGACCTTCTTAGGAGGTGGAGAAGAAGTATGCTGCTTCTTCCTTTTCTGAGTAATTACTTTCATGGCATCAGCCATGAGCTTTTTAGTAGGAGGCTCTTTGCGTTTCTTCGACTTTTCCTGGATTGGGGCAGGAGCTTTTCCTTTATCTTTTGCAAGTATTTTGTGAGTTGGGATGGGTACTCTTTTTGTTAAAGTTGGAGGTGGTGATGGTGTTTCACTGGTGGAAGAAGATGATGGAGATGGAGTGCGTGCTTGAGTCTGTTTTACACGGGCCATATCAACAATTTTGTGTAGATTCGAAGTAGGTAGAATGTAGAATGCAGATTCAAACAAATGCAGAGACAGAAGAATGAAGAACACAAGAGAAAAGCAGAGAAAATCTGGAAAACAAAGTGCAGAAATCGATTTAGAACTGTTCCTATTTATACTCTTGACCTAGTAAATCGATTTCCCAATCGATTAGGTTACCGTTGCTGGGAATCCTCAATCGATTCAGTAATGATGAAGTGCCAACGGCTAGTAACTTTGAGTAACGGTCATATTTCAAATCGATGTTCAAATCGAATTCCTGTTTTACTTAATCGATTCCCAAATCGATTGTCTTAAGGTTGAACACTTAACTAATCGATTTCCAAATCGATGCTCGTGAAGGTTTTAAAAAAAATTTCTGAACTTTGAATCCTGGGCTAAAGTAATCGATTCCCAAATCGATTTTATAAACCATTTACCATGCTGGTAATCGATTTCCAAATCGATTTAACTGGAAAACATTACTGAAAAGTACCAGAATCAACAAAAAAAAACTCATACTTCACTAGGATCAATGATCCCTAGTTTCATCCTTATGTTCAAAAAACTTTCTTTTGGCAATGCTTTTGTGAAGATATCAGCTAATTGTTCTGTAGTGTTCACATACTCAAGTTTGATAACTCCATTCTGAAAGTGGTCTCTTATGAAGTGATGCCTTACCTCAATGTGTTTTGTCCTTGAATGCATTACAGGGTTCTTGGTTATGCTGATAGCACTTGTGTTATCACATATGATCGGCACTGTTCCTAAATCGACACCGAAGTCCATTAAATGCTGTTTCATCCACAAGATTTTAGCACAACAGCTCCCAGCTGCTATGTATTCGGCTTCTGCAGTAGACAA
>NW_027334283.1:0-1150 GCF_000331145.2 Cicer arietinum
TTCATCCTCCCTAGGCTTATTCTTGTCCAATTAGGATTTTTAACCAATCTTGTGCTTCCAATAGGTGTGTTTTTGTCATTGGATGAATATTTAGGTCATTTTCGTCCTGCCTAGATTTGTTCTAGTCCAATTAGGGTTTTTTTACCAATCTTGTGCATCCTATAGGTGTGTTTGTGTCATTGGATAAACATTTAGGTCATTTTCGTCCTCCCTATGTTTATTCCAGTCCAATTAGGGTGTTTAACCAATCTTGTTCATACAATAGGTGTGTTTGTGTCATTGGATGAATATTTAAGTCATTTTCGTCCTCCTTTGGCTTATTCTTGTCATATTAGGGTTTTTAACCAATCTTGTGCATCTAGTAAGTTCGTTTCTGTCATGGGATGAACATTTAGGTCATTTTCGTCCTCCCTAGGATGATTCTTGTCCAACTAGGGTTTTAAACCAATCTTGTGCATCCAATAGGTGTGTTTGTGTCATTTGATGAACATTTAGTTCATTTCTGTCCTCCCTAGACTTATTCTTATCCAACTAGGATTTTTAACCAATCTTGTGCATCCAATAGGTGTGTTTTTGTCATTGGATGAACATTAAGGTCATTTTCGTCGTCCCTAGATTTGTTCTAGTCCAATTAGGGTTTTTTACAAATCTTGTGCATTGGATGAATATTTAGGTCATTTTCGTCCTCCCTATGTTTATTCTAGTCCAATTAGGGTTTTTAACCAATCTTGTGCATACAATAGGTGTGTTTGTGTCATTGGATGAATATTTAGGTCATTTTCGTCCTCGCTAGGCTTGTTCTAGTCCAATTAGGGTTTTTAACCAATCTTGTGCATCCAATAGGTATGTTTGTGTCATTGGAGGAACATTTAGGTCATTTTCGTCCTACAAAAACATATTCTTGTCCAACTAGGGTTTTTAACCAATCTTGTGCATCCAATATGTTCATTTGTGTCATTGGATGAACATTTAGGACATTTTCGTCCTTCCTAGGTTTATTCTAGTCCAATTTGGGTTTTTAACCAATCTTGTGCATCCAATAGGTTTGTTTCTGTCATTTAATGAACATTTAGGTCATTTTCGTCCTTCCTATGTTTATTCTAGTCCAATTAGGGTTTTTAACCAATCTTGTTCATCCAATACGTGTGTT
>NW_027334283.1:1561-1957 GCF_000331145.2 Cicer arietinum
CTCCCTATGTTAATTCTTGTCCAACTAAGGTTTTAAACCAATCTTGTGCATCCAATAGGTGTGTTTGTGTCATTTGATGAACATTTAGTTCATTTTCGTCCTCCCAAGACTTATTCTTATCCAACTAGGATTTTTAACCAATCTTGGGCATACAATATGTGTGTTTGTGTCATTGGATGAACATTTAGGTCGTTTTCGTACTCCCTAGGTTTATTCTAGTCCAGTTAGTGTTTTTAACCAATTTTGTGCATCCAATAGGTATGTTTGTGTCATTGGATGAACATTTAGGTCATTTTCATCATTCTTAGACGTATTCTTGTCCAACTAGGGTTTCTAACAAATCTTTTGCATCTAGTAGGTGTGTTTGTGTCATTGGATGAACATTTAGGTCATTTT
>NW_027334283.1:2361-3431 GCF_000331145.2 Cicer arietinum
GGTTTTTAACAAACTTGTGCATCACATAAGTTGTTTTGTTTTATTGGATGAACATTTAGGGCAATTTCCTCCTCCCTTGGCTTATTCTTGTTCAATTAGGGTTTTTAACCCATCTTGTGCATCCAATAAGTTGTTTTGTCTCATGGGATGAACATTTAGGTCATTTTCGTCCTCCCTAGGATTATTCTTGTCCAAATAGGGTTTTAAACCAATCTTGTGCATCCAATAGGTGTGTTTGTGTCATTGGATAAACATTTTGGTCATTTTCGTCCTCCCTAGGCTTATTCTTGTCCAATTAAGGCTTTTAACCAATCTTGTGCGTACAATCAGTTCATTTGTGTCATTGGATGAACATTTAGGTCATTTGTGTCATTGGATGAACATTTAGGTCATTTGTGTCATTGGATGAACATTTAGGTCATTTGTGTCATTGGATGAACATTTAGGTCATTTGTGTCATTGGATGAACATTTAGGTCATTTGTGTCATTGGATGAACATTTAGGTCATTTGTGTCATTGGATGAACATTTAGGTCATTTGTGTCATTGGATGAACATTTAGGTCATTTGTGTCATTGGATGAACATTTAGGTCATTTTCGTCCTCCCTAGGCTTATTCTTGTCCAATTAAGGCTTTTAACCAATCTTGTGCATACAATAGGTGTGTTTGTGTCATTGGATGAAGATTTAGGTCATTTTCGTCCTCCCTTGACTTATTCTTTTCCAATTAGGGTTTTTAACAAATCTTGTGCATACACGTTTGTGTCATTGGATGAACATTTAGGTCATTTTCGTCCTCCCTTGGCTTATTCTTGTTCAACTGGGGTTTTTAACTAATCTTGTGCATCCAATAAGTTCATTTGTGTCATTGGATGAACATTTAGGTCATTTGTGTCATTGGATGAACATTTTGGTCATTTTCGTCCTCCCTATGTTTATTCTAGTCCAATTAGGGTTTATAACCAATCTTGTGCATACAATAGGTGTGTTGTGTCATTGGATGAACATTGTGTCATTGGATGAACATTTAGGTCAATTTCGTCCTATATAGATTTATTCTTGTTTAACTA
>NW_027334284.1:0-512 GCF_000331145.2 Cicer arietinum
ATTCGACTACATGAATGGTGTATTCGAATACAAGGTGCAAATTTTGAATAAATTTGAACGTTATAAAGAGGTGTATTCGAATATACACATCCTGTATTCGAATACAACTGGAAGCAATACAAATTTTCAGATATGAAATGGCTCCAGATCATTGTATTTGTTCATCAAACCTCTTGGATCATTGGCCACGAATCTTAAGAGATGTTTATGGAGTATAAATACACCATAACTTCATATCAAACACTACACAATCCTTGAATCAATACCTTGAATAACTTTGAACAAAATTCTGCTTTTTACAAAGTACTTGCATTTCATTTTCATATCATTCAGAAAGGTTCTCAAAGTACTTGAAGTATTATTGGATTGAAATCATTATACCTCTCCTCTATCCTTATTCCAAATCATATTGTATCACTTGTAAAAGAAAGTAGTACTTTCTTAAAGTAGCTTAATTTAAGATAGTGGTGTGCTATCTTAGAAGTATTGTTAGAAGTTTGTAGCAGAAATCC
>NW_027334284.1:765-2507 GCF_000331145.2 Cicer arietinum
GACCAAAATGGACCGAAATCCGTATTTTCGAACCAGACGATGGCTAGTGTTTGAAATTAGCACTGAACTCGTAACACAGTTATAAATTTTGGAGAAGAATGCTATAAGTGTCTCCCAGTCCTCGATTTCATATGGACTTTTGGGCGATTTTCGTTCCATCCGACAAAAATGGACCGAAATCCTTATTTTCGGACCAGATGATGGTTATTGTTTGAAATTTGACGCGGCACACGAGACCTAGTTATAAATTTAGGAGAAGAATGCTATAAGAGTCTCCTGCTCCTTGATTTCATCTGGACTTTTCGGGCAATTTTCGTACCCCATCTACAAAAATGGGCCAAAATCAATATTTTCGGACCAGGCGATGGCTAGTGATTCAAATCAGGCTCGCAACCCAAAACACAATTATAAATTTTGGAGAAGAACGCTATAAGGGTCTCCCGGTCCTCGATTTCATAAGGACTTTTTGGGCGATTTTCGAACCACCCGACTAAAATGTACCGAAATCTGTATTTTCATACAAGTCGATGGCTAATGTTTGAAATCAAATGCGGAACCCAAAACACAATTATAAATTTAGGAGAAGAACATTATAAATGTTTCCTGGTCCTCGATTTCATCTGGTCTTTCCGAGCGATTTTGATACCATCCGACAAAAATAGACCAAAATCAAATTTTAAGATCAAACGATGGCTAGTGTTTGAAATCAGGCGCAGAACCCGAAAAACAGTTATAAATTTTAGAGATGAATGCTATAAGGGTCTCCCAGTCCTCGATTTCATCTAGACTTTTCGGGGGATTTTCGTACCCCTCTACGAAAATGGACCAAAATCTGAATTTTCGGACCAGACTATGGCTAGTGTTTGAAATCTGGCGCGGAACTTGTAACATAGTTATAAATTTTGGAGAAGAATGCTATAACTGTCTCCCGGTCCTTGATTTCACCTGGACTTTTCGGGCGATTTTCGTACCTGGCGACCAAAATGGATCGAAATCCGTATTTTCAAACAATACGATGGCTAGTGTTTGAAATCTGACGCGGAACCTGAAACACAATAATAAATTTAGGAGAAAAATGCTATAAGGGTCTCCCAGTCCTCGATTTCATCTAGTCTTTTCGGGCAATTTTCGTACCACCCGACCAAAATGGATCGAAAATTGTATTATTTTTGGGCCAAACGATGGCTAGTGTTTGAAATCTACTCGAAACCCGAAACACAGTTATAAATTTTGAGGAAGAATGCTTTAAGGGTCTCCTGCTCCTCGATTTCATCTGGATCTTTAGGGCGATTTTCGTACCCTTGGACAAAAATGGACCAAAATCTGTATTTTCGTACCAGAAGATGGCTAGTGTTTAAAATCTAGCGCGGAATATGGAACATAGTTATAATTTTTTTGGAAGAATGTTATAAGGGTCTCTCAGTACTTGATTTCATCGTGACATTTCGAGCGATTTTAGTACCACACGGCAAAAATGGACCGAAATCCGTATTTTCGAACAAGACAATGGCTAGTGTTAGAAATCTGACACGGAACCCGAAAGACAATTATAAATTTTTTATAAAAATGCTATAAGGGTCTCCTGTTCCTCGATTTCATATGGTCTTTTCGGGCGATTTTTTTACCACCTAACAAAAATAGTCCGAAAATCATGTTTTTGGACCAGATGATGGCTAGTTTTTGAAATCTGATGCGGAACCCGAAACATAGTTCTAACTTTTGGAGAAGAATGCTATAATGGT
>NW_027334284.1:5201-7979 GCF_000331145.2 Cicer arietinum
AAAATGGACAAAATCTGTATTTTCAGACCAGACGATGGATTGTGTTTGAAATCTAATACGGAACCCAAAACACTGTTAAATATTTAGGAGAAGAATGATATGAGGGTCTTCTGGTCCTCGATTTCATCTGGACTTTTTGGGCGAGTTTCGTACCCCTCGACAAAAATGGACAAAATCTGTATTTTCAGACCAGACGATGGATTGTGTTTGAAATCTAATACGGAACCCAAAACACTGTTAAATATTTAGGAGAAGAATGATATGAGGGTCTTCTGGTCCTCGATTTCATCTGGACTTTTTAGGCGATTTTCGTACCATCCGACTAAAATGGATCGAAACCCGTATTTTCGAACAAGATGATGGCTAGTGTTTTAAATCTGACGTGGAACCTGAAACACAATTATAAATTTATAAGAAGAATGCTATAAGGGTCTCCCGGTCCTCGATTTAATCTCGACTTTTCGGGCGATTTTCATACCACCCGACCAAAATATAGCGATATCTGTATTTTCGGACAAGACGAGGGCTAGTGTTTGAAATATGACATGGAACCCGATACACAAATATAAATTTTGGAGAGGAATGTCATAAGGGTCTCCTGGTCCTCGATTTCATTTGGACTTTTTGGGCGATTTTCGTACCACCCGACACAAGATGATTTTCGGGTCCCCGTTGTAAGATATATGCCTCATTGACTATGATTTTGATATAACTTCCAAACATACAATGTATATGCATTATCTGATTAATCTAATAGTTTGAGTTGAGATACATTTCAGGAAAGAATCAAACACTACACTTGGACAAATCTTGGATCTCAAGCAATCAAGCAAAGATTGATCATATCATACAAGGCTTGAAGATTATGTGTAAATGTGTCTATTGTTCATAGTGTCTATTAGTTAGATTCATCATTATGATTTCACACATCTAATATTTGCCAATTAAAACTGAAATCATAAAATAAGTGTGTTAATCAATCAATTGGTAAATCAATTAGTTAATCGATTTTCTGACTCATAGAACAAAATTTTCACTGAGTTAATCGATTAGCAAATCGATTACTTAAATGCTTTTATCAGACCTGTGTTCTATGATTAAAGGAAATCGAGTATACATTTCTTAAGTTACAAGCTTTCTACTAATCAATTGGTTAATCGATTCTCTGAATTATTGAACAAAGTTTTCATTGAGTTTATCGATTAGCAAATCAATTACTTAAATGCTTTTATCAGACCTGTGTTTTATGATTAAAAGAAATCGATTGGATAATCGATTGCATGAATGAATTAGTTCATCATTTATCAGAAACATATTGCATAATCGATTGGCACATTGATGTTAACTAAATATATGAGTTACAGGGACAAATGAGTCGATTGGCAAATCGATTTGATTAAGTGTCTAAGTTATAGGGACAAATCAGTCGATTGGCAAATCGATTTGCTTAAGTGTATGAGTTACAGGGAGAAATTAACCCATTGCCAAATCGATTATGTTAATAAAAGTGAATCGATTGAGTAATCGATTGTTTGATCTCATTTTGAACAAAACAACTATAATCGATTATTCAATCGACTCTGATATGAACTGAGTATCAGTTTCTGATACATGCATTAAAAACATCGATTAGCAAATCGATTAGTTCATCTACTTCAAGAATTTCAAGAAAAACAAGAAACGCGAAATCGATTAGGAAATCGATTAAGCTAGTAATACGCATTAATAAAATCGATTGGGAATTCGATTTGCCTAAAGTTTTTTCTAAAACTATATAAATTGAATCAATCACAATTTTTACAATATATAGAAATAATAGAAAGACCTGAAAGAATCTCATTGACTTTTCGAAAAATACACTTCGAGAAAAATTATAATAACTCACAAACATTATTGGCAAATACTTAGTGTGAGAATTCATTGTGATTGAATCAAGTGTTTTTAGTCTTTTTGAAAGAACCATCTTTGTAAAAGAAAGTGTGTGGAAATCCAGTATGGTGAAACTGGTGGTCATCTTTTAGAGTGTGTGTGATCATCTAAAAGAGATCTCAATCTGATCTTGCTAGAGCTTGGCGATTAGTTCTTAAGGATAGATTGGTTGTTGTTGTAGATTGATGTTGAGTTAGATGTATAGGCATTGAAGTGCTGGAAAGTCTGTAAACATACTCAAATCGTTTCTAGTAAAGGCTGGAATCGGTAAGTGATTTTGGGACTGGATGTAGACTATCGAATTGATAGTCGAACCAGTATAAAAATCCATGGTGCACACGTCTCTATCTCTATACTCTTTATCGTGATAATACATCTGTTCTTGAATCTCAGTTTTGAATAAATTTTGAATCTATTATTGTTAAATTGGAATTAATATTAAACAAGTCGGTTTTAATATTAAGTTCATCACTTAGGAAGGAATTTAATAATCTAGTTAATAAAATTGTGTACAACTTCCTAAGGATAGAGGTCATTTCACCAACAATTGGTATAAAAGCCTAATGAAAAAGCTGATTAGTCTGATGATGATTGGAAAAAAGTTGGCTATAATGCAAAAGCCAAAAATATAATAACTTCTGCTTTGAATGCTGATGAGTTTTTCTGGGTATCTAATTGCAAAACCGCCAAAGAAATGTGGGATACACTACAAGAAACTCATGAAGGCACAACTAATGTCAAGAGGGCTAGAACTAACACTCTGATGCATGAATATGAACTCTTCAATATGAAGAAGGATGAGTCAATCAATGACTTGCAGACACGGTTCACACATGTCATTAACAATCT
>NW_027334284.1:9837-11860 GCF_000331145.2 Cicer arietinum
CTCTCAAGTAAAAAGTTTTGGAGGAAATCTTTATGGCTATGTTTTAGTTGATGATTTCTCTAGATATACATGGACTTATTTTCTGTCTCACAAAAGTGATGCCTTCTCATTTTTCAAAAACATTGCAAATCAAGTTCAAAATGAGAAGAATCAGAAAATAGTTTCCATTAAGAGTGATCATGGTGGAGAATTTCAAAATGAATCTTTTGACAATTATTGTGATCAAAAAGGAAAATATAGATGTTGGTCCATTTCAAACACTAGCCATAGTCTGGTCCGAAAATACAGATCTTGGTCTATTTATGTCGAGAAGTTCGAAAATCGCCTGAAAATTCCAAATGAAATCGAGGAATGTGAGATCTTTATAGGATTCTTCCCCAAAATTTATAACTTTGTTTCGGGTTCCGCACCTGATTTCAAACACTCGCCATCCCCTTGTACGAAAATATCCTGAAAAGTCTAGATGAAATCGAGAACCAGGAGACTCTTATAGCATTCTTCTCCTAAATTTATAAATGTCATTCGGGTTCCGTGTCAGATTTCAAACACTATCCATTGCTTGTTCGAAAATACGAATTTGGGTCTATTTTTTTCTTATGTACGAGAGACCCTTATAGCATTTTTTTCCATAATTTATAACTGTGTTTCGGGTTCCGTGTCAGATTCCACAAACAAACCATCGTTTTGTTCGAAAATACGAACTTTGAGTCATTTTTGTTGGGTGGTATGTAAATTGCCCAAAAAGTCCAAATGAAATGGAGGACTAGGAGACCCTTATAGCATTCTTCTCCGAAATTTATTACTGTATAACAGGTTTCGCGTCAGATTTCAAACACTAGCCATAGTCTTGTTCGGAAATACGAATTTAGGTACATTTTAGTTAGGTGTTATGAATATCGCCCAAAAAGTCTAGATGAAATCGAGGACCGGGAGACCCTTATAGCATTCTTCTCCAAAATTTATAACTGTGTTTTGGGTTCCGTGCCAAATTTCAAACACTAACCATCGTTTTGTTCGAAAATACAAATTTTGATCCATTTTAGTCGGTTGGTACGAAAATCGACAAAAAAACCCAAATGAAATAAAGGACTAGGACACCCTTATATCATTCTTCTCCAAAATTTATAACTGTGTTTCGGGTTCCGCGTCAAAATTCAACACACAAGCCATCGCGTGGTCTTAAAATACAGATTTTGGTCCATTTTGGTCGAATGATACAAGAATCGCCCGAAAAGTCCAGATCAAATTGAGGACCCGAACACCCTTATAGCATTCTTCTCCAAGCTTTATAAATGAGTTTCAGGTTTTGCACTAGATTTCAAAAACTAGCCATCGTCTAGTCCAAAAATACGAATTTCGGTCCATTTTTGTCGTGTGATACGAAATTTCCTGAAAAGACAAGATGAAATCGAGGACCAGGAGACCCTTATAGCATTCTTCTCTTAAATTTATAATTGAGTTTCGGGTTTTGCCTCAGATTTCAAACACTAGCAATTGTCTTGTTTGAAAATACGGACTTTGGTCCATTTTTGTCGGGTGGTACTAAAATATAGATTTGAAACACTTGCGCTTGTTTGGTCCAAAAATATAGATTTTAGTCATTTTTTGTCGAGGGGTAAGAAAATCGCCTGAAAAGTTTAGATGAAATCAAGGACCAAGAGACCCTTATAGCATTCTTCTCTTAAATTTATAATTGTGTTCCGAATTCTGTGTCGGATTTCAAACATTAGCCATTGTTTTGTTCAAAAACACAAAATTTGGTCCATTTTAGTCGGGTGGTACGAAAATCACCGAAAATACCAGAAGAAATTGAGGACCGGGAGACCTTTATATCATTCTTCTCCTAAATATATGGATGTGTTTCGAATTCTGGGTCACATTTCAAACACTAGCCATCGCCTGGTCCGAAAATATAGATTTTGGTCCATTTTTGTCGAGGGGTACGATAATCGCTTGAAAAGTCGAGATGAAATTGACGACTAAGAGACCCTTATAGCATTCTTCTTCTAAATTCATAACTGTA
>NW_027334284.1:11871-14922 GCF_000331145.2 Cicer arietinum
ACCCTTATATCATTCTTCTCCAAAATTTATAAATGTGTATGAGGTTCCGTGCAAGATTTCAACCACTAACCATTGTTTTGTTCGAAAATACGAATTTTGATCCATTTTAGTCAGGTGGTACGAAAATCGACCGAAAAGTATAGATGAAATCGAGGACTGGGATACCCTTATATCATTCTTCTCCAAAATTTAAAACTGTGTTTCGGGTTCTGCGTCAGAATTCAAACACCATCAATCGCCTTGTTCGAAAATACAGATTTCGGTCCATTTTTGTCGGGTGGTACGAAAATCAACCGAAAATTCCAAATGAAATCGAGGACGGGGAGACCCTTATAGCATTCTTCTCCAAAAAGTTTAACTGTGTTTTAGGTTCTGCGTCAGATTTCAAACACTTGCCATCGTTTGGTCCAAAAATACGAATTTCGGTCCATTTTGGCCGGATGGGACAAAAATCTCCCGAAAAGTCTAGATCAAATCGAGGACCCGGAGACCCTTATAACATTCTTCTTCAAAATTTATAACTGTGTGTCAGGTTCCGCGTCAAATTTCAAACACTAGCCATAGTCTTGTTCGAAAATACGAATTTTGATCCATTTTAGTTAGGTGGAATGAAAATTGCCCGTAAAGTCCAGATGAAATCGAAGACTGGGAGGACCTTATAGCATTCTTCTCCAAAAATTATAAGTGTTTCTCGGGTTCTGCGCCAGATTTCAAACACTTACCACTGTTTTGTTCGAAAATACGAATTTCGTTCCATTTTAGT
Organism: Cicer arietinum; assembly: GCF_000331145.2. Lineage (NCBI taxonomy): Eukaryota > Viridiplantae > Streptophyta > Magnoliopsida > Fabales > Fabaceae > Cicer > Cicer arietinum. Next base: position 12,635 of record NW_027334284.1, read on the forward strand.
CGGGTGGTTCGAAAGTCGCCTGAAAGCTCCAAATGAAATCTAGGACCTGAATTGTGTTTCAGGTTACGCGTCAGATTTCAAACACTAGCCATAGTCTTTTTTGGAAAATACGGATTTCGGTCATTTTTTGTCGATGGAACGAAAACCGCCTGAAATGTTTAGATGAAATCGATGACTGGGAAACCCTTATAGCATTCTTCTCCAAAATTTGTAACTCTGTTTCGGGTTCTGCGTCAGAATTCAAACACTATCCATCATCTTGTTCGAAAATACGAATTTTGGTTCATTTTTTGTCAGGTGGTACGAAAATCACCCAAAAGGTCCAGATGCAACCAAAGACCGAGAGACCCTGATAACATTCTTCTCCCAAATTTATTTCTGGTTTTTAGGTTCCGTGCTAGATTTCAAACACTTGCCATCATCTGGTACAAAAATATAGATTTCAATCCTTTTTTAGTAGAGGTGTAAGAAAATTGCTTGAAATGTCCAAGTGAAATCGAGCACTGAGAAACCCTTAAAGCATTCTACTCCTAAATTTATAATTGTGTTCCGAGTTCCGTGTCGGATTTCAGAAACTAGCCATTGTTTTGTTCAAAAATACGAATTTCAGTCCATTATAGTTCGGTGGTAAAAAAATCACCCGAAAATACCAGATGAAATCAAGGACCAGGAGACCCTTATAACATTCTTGTCCTAAATATATAACAATGTTTCAGATTCCAAGCCCGATTTCAAACACTAGCCATCGTTTGGTACGAAAAATATAGATTTTGGTCCAATTTTGTCGAGGGGTACGAAAATAGCCCGAAAAGTGCAGATCAAATCGAGGACCGAGAGACCCTTATAGCATTCTTCTTCTAAATTTAAAATTGTGTTTCAGATTCCTCGTCAGATGTCAAACACTAACAATCGTCTTGTTCGAAATACAGATTTTGGTGCATCTTAGTCGTATCGTACGAAAATCGCCAGAAAAGTCCAGATGAAATCTAGGACCGGGAGACCCTTATATCATTCTTCTCCAAAATTTATAATTTTGTTTCGGGTTCCAAGTCAGATTTCAAACACTAGCCATAGTCTTTTTCGAAAATATGAATTTCGGTCCATTTTGGTTAGATCGTATGAAAATTTCCCAAAAAGTCCAAATGAAATTGAAGATTGGGAGACCCTTGTAGCTTTCGTCACCAAAATTTATAACTAGGTTGCGCGCCAGATTTCAAGTAATAATAAAACGGTAGTATCGAGTGTCGAACTCAAGGATTGCGTTTTACTATTGAATTATATTTGATTACTAGAATTGAACAAAAAGGTTCCCAAGTTGATTGAAATAATGTTTGAAATTAACAACAATAATAAAATTGATCTTTTATAATGAGAAAAATGTCAGGGATGAGTTTCACTTCGAATCCAACCTTGGTGTCTAATTTGATCCTACTTACTGAATTCCTTGATTGAATTATTACCGAATTCTCTTTATTATTCTTACCCTAATGTCTTAGTGACAGAACCATTAATTCCAAAGTAACCCCTAATTCCTTAGTTGATTTAAGATTAGAATTAAGCATTACCGTATAGAAATTCTCTTGTAAATTATTGTTTTGCAACTAATTTAATTGGTTTCATGACCTGCATCTATCCCTAGACTACAAATTCATGAATTTCTCATCTCAAGCATTCGTAAAGTCCACTTTCGTTTCAAAAAACAAATTGTAGAACATTTTAATGTTGATCAAGCAATAAAAAACATTAAGCACAGAGATGAGAAAAACAATTCAATAAACTCATTCATATAACTAGAAATCAAATCAGAAAAATAAGGGTTTCATCTGGTTACACTCATCCCTAACAAATAGGGTTTAGTTACTCATGACAGAGATACAAAAGATAAGGATTAAAGAAGAATTACAAGAATGATTCATGGATGATTCTTGATAAAACTGCTTCAATGGCGTTAGAAACGGCCGTCTTTGAGTTTCTATGCTAGGGCACAAGTCTCCCACGTTCCCAAGAGTCAAAAAGATGCATAAACAGTAAAAATTTGTGTTTTTATGATTGTTGATGCGCGACACGCGCCCAGGCGCTCCAGGCGCGCGTTGACAGAACTGAAACACGAGAAATGCGCTCCAGACGCGCAGGGCACGCTCCAGGCGCACATCATCTGCTGTCTGATGTATTTTGTATTTTTCTCATCTTTTGCTTCTAAATTTGGTCCTGGTGTCTTCTTGAATGTTGTACATCTAGAACTCCAGATATGGCTAATATACTCCACATATATCATGTTGATTTTTCAC
>NW_027334285.1:0-679 GCF_000331145.2 Cicer arietinum
CTAGGCTTATTCTTGTCCAATTAGGGTTTTTAACCAATCTAGTGCATCCAATAAGTTTATTTGATTCATTGGATTAACATTTAGGTCATTTTCGTCCTCCCTAAACTTATTCTTGTCCAATTAGGGTTTTTAACCAATCTTGTGCATGCAATAAGTTCATTTGTGTCATTGGATTAACATTTAGGTCATTTTCGTCCTCCCTAAACTTATTCTTGTCCAATTAGGGTTTTTAACCAATCTTGTGCATGCAATAAGTTCATTTGTGTCATTGGATTAACATTTAGGTCATTTTCGTCCTCCCTAAACTTATTCTTGTCCAATTAAGGTTTTTAACCAATCTTGTGCATGCAATAAGTTCATTTGTGTCATTGGATTAACATTTAGGTCATTTTCGTCCTCCCTAAACTTATTCTTGTCCAATTAGGGTTTTTAACCAATCTTGTGCATCCAAAAGGTGTGTTTGTGTCATTGGATGAACATTTAGCTCATTTTCGTTCCCCATATACTTATTCTTAGCCAATTAGTGTTTTTAACCAATCTTGTGCATGCAATAAGTTCATTTGTGTCATTGGATTAACATTTAGGTCACTTTCGTCCTCCCTAGGCTTATTCTTGTCCAATTAGGGTTTTTAACCAATCTTGTGCATGCAATAAGTTCATTTGTGTCATTGGATGAACA
>NW_027334285.1:1004-1261 GCF_000331145.2 Cicer arietinum
GTCCTCCCTAGGTTTATTCTAGTCCAATTAGGGTTTTTAACCAATCTTGTGCATCCAATAGGTGTGTTTGTGTCATTGGGTGAACATTTAGGTCATTTTCAACCTCCCTAGGGTTATTCTTGTCCAATTAGGGTTTTTAATCAATCTTGTGTATCCAATATGATCATTTGTGTCATTGGATTAACATCTAGGTTATTTTCGTCCTCCCTAACTTCATTCCAGTCCAATTAGGGTTTTTAACCAATCTTGTGCATCCA
>NW_027334286.1:0-318 GCF_000331145.2 Cicer arietinum
AATCGATTTCCCAATCGATTTACTCAGTCAATATTCAACTTTGGTTGATTTCTTGAGTTCCAAACAATTTGTCTCAAGTGTGTAGGATTGAATTGTTGTTCCTGAAATCTTGCTCAATTAAAATGTTAGATTTATCATATGATGTATGAACATTGTATGTTTGTTAATTATGTCAAAATTAGGATTCAAAGGACTAAAGTCCAACAATCTCCCCCTTTTTGCATAAGTGACAATCATACAATTTTAACTTGAATTGAGCATTTCAAGACATAATATTAACAACATTTCATAGCATATATGTACCATTATCAGATCATA
>NW_027334286.1:2007-3730 GCF_000331145.2 Cicer arietinum
TCAAGTGTGTAGGATTGAATTGTTGTTCCTGAAATCTTGCTCAATTAAAATGTTAGATTTATCATATGATGTATGAACATTATATGTTTGTTAATTATGTCAAAATTAGGATTCAAAGGACTAAAGTCCAACACCAACTCCACCACACACCTCTTCTTCCTCTCCCTCTTCTAACACCAGTCAGGAAGTCCTCAACCTTATTCCTTTGTCTACTTTTCTTCCACCATTATACACTCTCCCTACACCAAACTTCGCTCAAGTGCCTCCTCATCTACGCACTAGAATCACTCCTCCACGACGCTCCATGCGAGTCCAATCTGGAATTGGTACTTCGAAATCAATGAACCCTAAACCACATTATTTCATCACCTCAGACTCTGAGAGTGATGATTCTTCTGATTCATGCCCCCCAGAGAGTGATGATTCTTCTGATTCATACCCCCCAGTAGCAAAACCACCAACACAACCTGAACCACAAATAAAAACGGCGCACACAGCAACAACGCTAGCACCACAACATCCATCAACAACCACTAAACCTTCGACACCCTCAAAATATGCCTTTTCCTCTGAACCGTCACACTCATCTCCTCCCCATCAAAAACGGAGATCGATCAATGACATTGTTTCCCCTTCTACAAATCAAAAAGAACCCCTCTCTCAACCAAAACCACAAACTAAAAACATGAAAACAAAAATCACAATGACCATTGCTCAATTTCTTGCTCGTAAAAATCTCCCAAATCCTCAGAGAAGAAAAACGTTTGCCCCCAAACAAAACCTAAAAAATAGTCAGAAACCCACCTCTCCAGAACATTGTCCAGAATGTTCCCCACCACAAGAACGTTCTCCTGCTAAGACTATTCCTCCGCAAGAATCTTCTCCCCATCCACAACCTTCTCCACAAAAACATATCAAACGTTCTTCATCTCCTCTGTCCTCTTCTACTTCCACATCTTCTGATTCTGAACCATCTCTCCCTGTTAAGAAACCAAAACAGACTATTCCTCCTCTGATTTCCCCTGCAAAAACAAAACTCTTCAAAGAAAAATGGGCTCAACGCCCAGTTGGGATTGGTCGAGTTTTTGTTTTTGACAATCTTGTTGTCGATGGAAATGCTCTTCAGCACCATACTGATGTTCTTGGCTGGACATCATTCTTAAAGATCTCTGAATCTTATTTCCCAGATGTTGTCCGCGCATTCTACTGCAATGCCAAAACATTTGCTGACAAATCTCTAATTATCTCAACAATTAAGGGAGTGGAAATCAAATTGACTCCAGATATTTTGGCCACCATTCTTCAGCTACCAACAGAAGGGCCATCTGTTTTTGGTAACCACTGGTATTCGGCTTTGGGTCTTAGAAATACAAAAGTTTTGGCTGATTTGTTTGAAGAAGACTTCACACGTCATTTGGCCACCTATCTTAAGCCTCTTCCCAAGGTATTCAATAACATGTGCCAACATACCCTGATTCCACACTGTGGAAGTCATGAGTATGTATCTGATAATGATGCCTTGCTCATTCATCATCTTCTAAACTGCAAGAGATTGAATCTACCCTATGTCATTCTCCAGCACATGATTTGTGCAGCCAACAAAGATTACAGAAAGAATATTGTGCCTTATGGCATGGTCCTGACTAAAATCTTCAGGCATTTTGGAGTCTCCCTTGCATCTGAAACATCTCTGATAAAAATCTCCAAATTCTCCACCAAGAAT
>NW_027334286.1:4395-6701 GCF_000331145.2 Cicer arietinum
ATCTTTTTGACTATTGGGAAGTTGGGAGACTTGTGCCCTAGCATAGAAACTCAAAGACGGCTGTTTCTAACATCATTGGAGCAGTTTTATCAAGAATCATTCATGAATCCTTCTTGTAATTCTTCTTTAATCTTTATCTCTTTTATTTCTGTCATGAGTAACTAAACCCTATTTGTTAGGGATGAGTGTAACCAGATGAAACCCTTATTTTTCTGATTTGATTTCTAGTTATATGAATGAGTTTATTGAATTGTTTTTCTCATCTCTGTGCTTAATGCTTTTTATTGCTTGATCAACATTAAAATGTTCTACGATTTGTATTTTGAAACGGAAGTGGACTTTACAAATGCTTGAGATGAGAAATTCATGAATTTGTAGTCTAGACATAGGTGCAGTTCATGAAACCAATTAAATTAGTTTCAAAGCAATAATTTACAAAAGAATTTCTATACGGTAATGCTTAATTATAATCTTAAATCTACTAAGGAATTAGGGGTTACTTTGGAATTAAAGGTTCTGTCACTAAGACATTAGGGCAAGAATAATAAAGAGAATTCGGTAATAATTCAATAAAGGAATTCAATAACTAGGATCAAATTAGATACCAAGATTGGATTCAAAGTGAAACTCATCCCTGACATTTTTCTCAATTTATAAAGGATCAATTTTACTACTGTTGTCAATTTTAAATATCATTTCAATCAATTCGGAAACTTTTTGTTCAATTTAGTAATTAAATATAATTTGATAGTAAAACGCAATCCTTGAGTTCGACACTCGGTACTACCGTTTTATTATTACTTGCAACGATTCAGTACACTTGCTGAAAAGCAATCAGTCCCCTACCCTCTGTATCATCCTCTTTTGCTTTTATTCCATCCATCTCTACAATGCCTATTCCTTCCAACACCGTTGTTGCTACCACTTCTCAACCCTCCGCTCACCTTCACTCTACTCCCACCATAGTTGCACCCTCTAACTCTGACATTATGGCTGCTCTACAGATCATCATGGCAAGACAAATTCAGCACGATCAAGAGACTGCTTTACTCAGAACTTGGATGGCTGATCACCTTGCTCCCAAGCTGAGAATTCCACCTTCGTCTCCTCATCCGATTCCACCTCATTCTCAAGTCCCTCATCCTGGAAAATCCTCCTCCTCAGAAGGATCTTCTCCCTCCCTAGCTTCTTAGTTGTTTAACTGTTGTCTTTTTGTATGACAAAGGGGGATAATTAAGTTAGATTTATTCTATCAAAGCTTCATTATGTAATTCTGCCAATATTGATGTATCTCTGCCAATACTGATGTATCTTTACTTTTTTTTTAATGAAAAACTAGTTTTTTACATACAATGTCTTAAATTCTGCTAAAGGCGACTCGAGAAAGGAGACAAAGGGAAAGACATTTAGTTGTTGAAGAAGAGGTTTTGGGTGATTCTGTCATAGTTACTGAGATGGCTGATCCACCATTACCAGAACGTACTCTCGGCGAGTATGGGAATCGAAATAGAAATCGTGCTCGATTGTCCATCCATAACCAACCGGTTACAGTCAACAAGTTTGAAATAAGTCCCACTCTATACCGAGAGTTGAAGGAGATTCATTTTGCCGGTAGACATAACGAAGATGCCAATAGACATCTCACAAATTTCTTTGAATTACGTGAAACAGTGAAGGTGGATGGTTTGTCTGAGGAAGGCAAGAGAATGAAACTGTTCCCATTTTCATTGTTACTGAGATGGCCGATCCACCATTACCAGAACGTACTCTCGGCGAGTATGGGAATCGAAATAGAAATCGTGCTCGATTGTCCATCCATAACCAACCGGTTACAGTCAACAAGTTTGAAATAAGTCCCACTCTATACCGAGAGTTGAAGGAGATTCATTTTGCCGGTAGACATAACGAAGATGCCAATAGACATCTCACAAATTTCTTTGAATTACGTGAAACAGTGAAGGTGGATGGTTTGTCTGAGGAAGGCAAGAGAATGAAACTGTTCCCATTTTCATTGACAGATGATGCAAAAGAGTGGCTTCATTCCTTTCTTGTTGACAGCATCACCACATGGGATGATCTTGAAGATAAGTTCTTGGAACAGTACTTTCCCCCAGCTATGTTTGTTAGAAAAAGGTAAGAGATTTCCAGTTACAAACAGAAAGAGGGAGAATCTCTCCGTGACACTTACAGGAGATTCAGAAACTTACTTGCAGGATGTCCTAATCATGCTTATGACGACACTGCCCAAATGCAAATATTCTGCAATGGTTTGAGACCGAGCACTAGAATTATGTTGGATGCCACAA